>NC_134701.1:218433600-218613600 GCF_043290135.1 Rhipicephalus microplus | reverse complement strand
TCATAACATATATGCCCGTATAGTTTTCTTGCACGATATAGTTAAAGGTAAACTATAAATTTTAAATTTTCATACGTAAAGTCCTTGGACACCAGAAATGCTCGACACAATAATCGTCACGCTCTCAAGCAATTATTTGCTAAAACTCGTGCATTTATACGTATTTATTTCACAAAAACATTTCTGACTGGAATTCCCTTCCTAAATACATTTTCGAGGACGCAAACTCTCAAGCAGATCTGGAAATATTGTTGTTTTTGTGACCTTCTTTCTTTCTTCACTTTTTTTGCGCTTGTTCCCTAATAGCTAAATATTATTACGGTTGAATTAAAGGATAGGTGAATTTATTTACGGGATGAGGATGAAGTTCGGCAGTCGCGGTAAAGATGGAGTCCTCAGGTCGCACCAGACAACGTCGTCTTCCTCTTCTACCTCCCCGGCACATACTACAAACCGGCTCATACCGTAGCAATCCCCCATTCACAGACGAATCCCGCTGGGCGAGTTTATGTCACTGGAGGGATGCAACTTCTTGAGGCGAGCCACGTGCACCAACTGCGTTCGATTTTACCGACGAGAAGATGTCGTTAAGCGTGCCACAACGTACGTCAAGTCAGTCAAGCGATCTACAATGACGTAGGGGCCTGTGTACTGCGGTAAAAACTTCTGACATAAACCAGGTTTTCGTTGGGGGGTCCACAACCACGCGAATTCAGCTTTGCGGAATGAAATGGCATCATGGCGTTGATCGTATCGTTGCTTAGAGCGATCTTGTGATGCCAGTGTTCGCAAGCGAGCAATTTGGCAGGCTTCTTCAGCCCGGCACAATGTTTCGGCCATGGACTCATCGGTATGGAGCGTAAATGGGAGGATTGTATCAAGGGAGCTGCGTGGTGATCGAGTGTAGAGCAGGTAAGCGGGTGTGAAGTCCGTGGTGTCGTGCTTCGCTGTATTGTATGCATAAGTAATAAATGGTAAGATCTCATCCCAGTTTTTGTGATTGGACGTGACGTACATTGCGAGCATTTTAGTAAGAGTTCGATTGGTACGTTCTACAAGACCGTTCGTTTGGGGATGGTATGGTGTCGAATGTCTGAACTGTGAAGTGCAGAGGCGAAGCAATTCTTCTACAGCGTCTGTGGTGAATTGGCAACCACGGTCACTGATGATTACTTGAGGTGGACCATGGCGAAGAACAACGCAACGTAACAAAAAGGCAGCGACGCCATCAGCTGTAGAAGATGGTATCGCAGCGGTTTTGGCGTATCTGGTAAGGTGGCCGACGCACACTATTATCCAGCGGTTGTTGTCCGAAGATCGCGGAAACGGGCCCAATAGGTGGATGCACACTTGCTCGAAAGGCGTAGTAGACGGTTTTAGGAGATGAAGAAGGCCATGCGGTGCACTGGTAGGTCGTTTGTAGCGCTGGCAATTCTCGCAGCTCGAGACGTATTGTTTCGTAAAATCTCGCATTCGGGGCCAGTAAAAACGCTGCTACACTCGATGCAGGGTGCGAATGAACCCAAGGCTTCCTGACGTTGGATCATTGTGCACAGTACGGAGAACGTCGCATCGAAGACTTTGAGGTACAAGTAGTAAATAACGTGCGCCGCTTGCAGAGTAATTCGTTTTGCACAACAGTCCATGAATGCGAAAGCGACCACTGCCTTTGAGATTCCGAGCGTCAACGAACAAAGGATCTAAAGATAAATCATTCAATTTTTCTCATTTGAAGACATTGGTGTCAGGAAACGTGTGAGAGACCGCAGCAAAACAGATGTCAAGGTTATCTGCACTGTCCTCCGTCGTGGTCATAGGTAGGCGAGAAAGGCAATCAGCGTCCGAATGACGTCGTCCACTTCTGTACGAAATGCTGAAGTCAAACTCTTGAAGGCGTAAAGCCCATCGAGCAGGGCGGCCAGAAGGGTCTCGGAGGGTAACAAGCCAACATAATGAATGATGGTCTGTCAAAATTGTGAATGGACGACCGTAGAGGTAACATCGAAACTTCTGAATGGCGAATACAGCCGCTAAACATTCTTGCTCTGTCACCTTATAATTCATTTCAGCCTTGCTTAGAGATCGACTCGTATAGGCAACAACATGCTCTGCATTATCATGGCGCTGAACAAGCACACCTCCGATGCCAATTCTACTTGCGTCACTGTGCATTTCTGTAGGAGCAGAAGGATCGAAATGACGAAGAATAGGCTGAGATGTTAGTAGAAATTTTAGTTCAGAAAATGCGGCATCACAGTCAGGTGTCCAATCGAATGGGCTGTCTTTTCGCAACAAGCTCGTCAGTGGGTGTACTACGTCCACGAAACGGGGCACAAAGAGCGAAAGTAGGAACATAGGCCCAAGAAGCTGCTAAGTTCCTTCAGTGTCTGGGGTGGTTTGAATGTGCCGACTGCTTCGATTTTGCGGGGATCCGGCCTGACACCATCTTTGTCAACTAGGTGACCGAGTACTGAGAGAGAGAGAGAATAAACTTTATTGGGTTCCAGCATGCGGGATTCCCTCCGGCCGCGCAGGGCGTGGGGTTCACCCTATCTCACGTACCGAGTACTGAAGCTTGTCGTTCACCAAACCGACACTTCTTAGAGTTCAAAATCAGGCCAGTCTTTCCGACACAGTCTAAAACAAGGCTTAAACGGACGTTGTGCTCTTCGAAGGTACGCCCAAAAAGGATGATGTCATCCAGGTAGCATAAGCACACCTCCCATTTAAGACCACGAAGGACAGAGTCCATGAACCTTTCAAAAGTGGCGGGGGCGTTGCAAAGCCTAAACGGCATCACATTGAATTGGTACAGTCCATCAGGCGTCACAAAAGCGGTCTTCTCCTTGTCTGAAGGGTGAATAGGTATCTGCCAATATCCCGATTGTAGATCTATTGAAGAAAAGTACGAAGCCGAGTGTAAGCAGTCAATAACATCGTCAATCCTAGGCAGCGGATATACATCTTTTTTGGTCACGGCGTTGAGTCTTCTGTAATGAACGCAGAACCACCAGGCACCATATTTCTTCTTAACCAAGATGACCGGTGCTGCCCACGGGGTACACGACTCTACAATAGTACCTTTTTTCAGCATTTCCTGAACCTGGTCGGCAATAACTTTTCGTTCTAATAACGACACTCGGTAAGGCTTGTCGGATCGGATGGGCAGTGCTGGTGTCAATCCTATGGTGAGCGCGAGAACAAGGTAAAGGTAGTGGCTTCTCCTCTTGGCAAAAGTCAAACACAGAAGCATGTCGCCTTAACAGATGGCGTAACGTCTGCTGCTCGTGTGACCGCAAAGTAGTGCTAATAATGTCTAGGATCTGCCACTCGTAAGAGCAACTGCGCTTGCCAGAGACTGTACCTTTCTCGCTTTCATTGTTGTTAACGACCGCTACAGAACCTTCAGTAGAATCATCGAAGACGCCAAGCTTCATTCCTCGAGGGAGCACAACTGCCATTGGCGAACAGTTCAGTGGCCACAGAAAGGTTGCTCCTTCATCAACAGATACCAAACAACGAGGGACGAGTATGCCTTTTTTAGCACATTGAACGATGGCAGGTTCAACGAAGCGTCAAAAGATGTGGCAGATTTTGGGGCGGACACCGCAACTGACCTCATTGACCATGGCGGAACTGTCAGTTCATCAGAAACAATCAGAGCATCCTTCGCGGCCTCCGGCGCCTCATCGACGAGGGCAGGAACAATGTCACCGCTGACGGAAACTTCACCGCTTCTACAGTCGACGAAAGCGCCACATCCTTGGAGAAAGTCAAGACCGAGAATCACGTTATGGGTACAATGTTGCAGCACAAGAAACCCTGTTGGGAACACCTTTCCTGCCAATAAGACATTGACGGCACAAACTCCGACAGGATGAAGCACTTCCCCACTAACACCACGAAACCTTGTTAATTCGCCCCAAGAAAACAACTTTGCGGCCAATGCGACTGTTGAAAAAAAGACTCATAACTGATATCGTAGCACCAGTGTCCACTAAAGCACTTGTACAAAAGCCATCTATTTCCACACGTATGTTGTTCTTGGACATTATAACTGGCGGAGGCATCCGAGGCAAATCCTATTGTGCGACCTCACCTTCATCGGTCACGCTGGCTAGTTTTCCGGCGGCGGCGGTGATGACAGGCGTCGTCCCGGCGAAGGAGAACGATGCAGTCGGCCAGATGGAGGCGTCAAACTACGACGGTCAGAAGCGGGAGAATGGCCACGGTGATTTCCCCGCCGTGAGGTACTCCTGGAATAGGCGAGCCAATGACCGTTGTTGTGACCAGTGCCCACTGGCGCAAACTCTGATGGGGAACGATATCGGGATGTCGGCTTTCTCTGTCGACGACAGAACCGAGCTATATGCCCGGCGATACCGCAACGGTAGCACACAGGGGCTTGGCGGTATGCATTGTACTCCTGGAAGGCATTGCGCTGACGTGGTGGTGGTACGGGTGCATCTTCGTTCGGGTCGTAATAGGTGTTGGCTGGCTGATGGGGGTAACTGAAGCGGTCTTCGTACCTCGGCAGCGGGTAGTTATTGCGCTGTGACCTCGGTGGTGAGGGTGGCCTGTCGTTGCAGTCATCGTTGCCTGCTGCGGCAATTGACCCGGAAGGGCGAGAGGGAGGCGGTGCGAATGTAGGTTCGTACGGCGTCGGGCGAGCGCGTCGAGTGAGCTCTTCTCGAACGATCTGGCGTATTGTCGACGCGAGATGAAGCGGCGTGTATATGTGAACACTTGCCACGGTGGTTACATTCGGTAGGTGACCGAACTTGGGGGTGATACGTCGCATCTTCAGGGTCTCGAATGTGCGACAGTGGCTTATGACGTCGGTCACCGTAGCAAGGCTGTCTTTGCTGATGAGGAACTGATACACGTCTTCGGCAATGCCCTTCAACAGGTGGCCAACTTTGTCTTCCTCTGACATGGAAGGGTTGACAATCTTGCAGAGCTTCATGATTGCCTTGACATAGGTCGTGCACGTCTCTCCTGGGATCTGAGCTCTCTGTAGTAACGTTTGTTCCGCCTGCTTTTTCTTAGCTATGGAGTCTCCGAAGCACGCTCTTATTTCGGAAACGAAGCTATCCCATGACGTGAAGGCATCTTCGTGGTTCTCATAACACACGAGTGCTGTGTTCGTTGAGAAAAATACCACATTAGTCAGCTGGGTCCACGCGTCCCACTGGTAGTATTCGCTCACCCGTTTGAATTGTGTGAGCCAGGCATCCACGTCCCCGCCAGATTCGCCACCGAATGTGCGAGGCACTATCAGATTCTGACGCAACCAGGAACCAGCCGCACGCGAACCTGGTACTAGCGGTGCTGATGGGACTGGTCGAAGGTCTGCAGCTGCGGGGATCCGGTTTCCTTCTTCGCCATGAGACATCTCAGCTGCCAGTGTTAACGGGGGCAGTCCAGCAAGGCGGTGGCTTCATCGTAGATCAGGCGCTTGAAGCGTCGTGTTGCTTGGTTGATTACCCAGCGCCTCCACCACAAAACTGTTACGGTTTAATTAAAGGATAGGTGGATTTATTTTCAGGGTGAGCATGAAGTTCGGCAGTCGCGCTAAAGATGGAGTCCTCAGGCCGCACCAGACAACGTCGTCTTCCTTTTCTACTTCCCCGGCACATACTACAGCCCGGCTCATACCGTAGCAATATTATTGTTTCGTAGTCCTGATTTCTGTGTTAGTTTACTTTGTTTTTGTTTTTAATTTCGTTTGATCTTCCACTCCTGCTTGGGCCTGTCATGGCCTGCAGAATTGTGAAATAAGTAACTTCATACTACAGGCAAGCCTAACACTACTTTTGTGCTTGCCTGTTTCGAGTTCACACGTGGCACTTTCCACGTCGATCTTCAAATGGGCAGTCAGGATACTGTGCTTCGAATATTCAAATATAGGTATCCCCATAATAAATCAACATATTTAAATATCTTCCACAGGGGACCACATTAGAATGACAATACTTAAGCCTTTAACGATTGCTGATTCAACGTTTCGGTATGAGTATATATAGCAAATAATGTGAAGGCTACGCGTACGTTACAGACTAAATTCTCCTCCCTGTTCATAGATAGCGAACAAATTTCCCCATATATTTTTTACCTTTCTTTCCTCCCCCCCCCCCCCCGTTTTCTATTTCTCTACTCATATCTCCTTCCTTCTCTATCTCTCGCCCTTTGTAGTCGTTCTCTCACCTTCTGTGTTTCTTCTATTCCTCTTTTTTTATTTGCTTTTCATTCCATTTCTTTCTATTCTTATGCCAGTTCTTGCTCTGCCTCACGCTACCTTACCTTTCCCAGCCCCTTACGACATACCATGCTACACGAGCCTATGTTATGCTACGCTCTACCAGAGTGCGTGCCTATTGCAGTGAAACGCAGGTCCATTAGTTTCCTCGACGACCCACTTCTTTGAATTATGTCGATTGTCACTCAGGTAGCAGATGAAAAGTCAGCAGGAATGGTATATTGCATAGGTGAAGTGTTTATTTTTACCACTGTTGTAAAGCATAATTGAAAAAGGCCGTAACACTGTATTCGCTCCAGACACTTGAATTCGAATTCTTCAGTGTTATTCTTTATGCCGCGAAAAGATCGCAGTTAACATGTTACTCCTCGGTCTGAAGTGAACTGCTTTGAAGTGCGAAACCAATGTTGAAACAAAAAAAAATAAAACTAGATAACCGAGTGGTTAGAACTCTTACAATTGGGTGATGGATGCGTAAGCTCGGATCTCGCCTCGCATCATGAATTTCCCTCTTTCTCATTGTATCACTTTCTCCTCTCTCTCTCTCTGAACCTGTTCGCTAGCCTCTGGATTTATTACATGCCACGTCGAACAAATCGGCGCTCCTGTTCTGGGAGCATACCAAAAAAAAAAGAGGACAAAAAGCACCAAGACAGCAAGTGCCGGTTCAACAATCATAACTCTCTATACATGTGGCCCACGGTAACTCATGACAATAAACGCGCTGTGGGATAATAATAATTGTTTTCCTAACCGCCAGACAGTGTCGATGTTCCAAGCTTACCTGAGGCCCCGGCAGGCGCCTTGAAGTGAAACAATTACATTACAGGTGAGCCGTACAATATCGCGCGTGACGAGGTCACGTGTCTGTCCTGTTATGCATGATTTTATTTATTTATAAACACTGCTGTCTCAATTTACAGACATAGCAGGAGTGGATATATGTTCTATAGCAAAGAAAGAACAACAAAATAAAGACGTCAAGATTATACAGACAACGAGAAATGATATGCTTACATAGCTTTACAAAAAAATCTCTCATCAGGTGCCAGTACAGATATTGATAAGATCACAGAAAAAGAACGCATTGCATGTAATGCAAAAACAGCCTAAAACTAGATGAAGTTAGGTAGTTTCTAAACAAATTGTTCATGAGCCAATGCGCAGAACGGAGCACGGAAATTGTTCCTTATTTATACAGAAAAAAAATTAGATTTTTAAGCAGTCAACATGTGGCCTGAATGGAATATAGCTTAGTCTATGGTTGTGTCTAGTGACACGTGTATTCAAGTACAAAAGAAAACGGTGCCTGAATACCGGATGGCGTGTAGACTACCTTATGCAGCAGAATTACGCGTTCGTGTTTGTGCCTATGCTTCAAAAGCTGCAATGATTAGATGTGCGCATGTGATGAAAGATAGAACCTGTGATTATATATGACTGAAGATGAATCTGATAGCTTTCCAGGGGCGAAGCTCCTTAAGCCACGGGTCTGTACATGCATTTCTCGGTACGTGACCGGAGTTCTAAGACTCACTCGGCAGGTGCGGACGGACAGACCGACTGACAAACAGATGGACGGACGGAGAATTCATGGAGAATTTATGGTTTACCAATAAAACCCTACAAATCTCCGCCCCACTCATGATCAGTCACTCCGTGGATATGCTGTAATTTTAAATGTGAAGCATTTCTCAGTGAACTTCGGCGACATTGAGCATATCTATCTATCTATCTATCTATCTATCTATCTATCTATCTATCTATCTATCTATCTATCTATCTATCTATCTATCTATCTATCTATCTATCTATCTATCTATCTATCCGCTTACGTTTGGGTGCTTTCGTGGTCCACCCCTTAACTTGGCGTGAACCAAAATTAGCATGGGAGGGTGAGATGGTTTGACGAATATGAAGCGCTGGTCAAGACATGAATAATGTCACAATTCCGTCGCGTACGCCATCAAACACTTCCCGCCCGACATTGCCACATACCCTCCGGAGGGTATGTGCTGCTGGTATGCAGGATGCAGGGGTGTGCCGCAGGTGATTGAAAATTATTATCTACTCAGGAACAATGAGAACACCCATGAAAAATTTTAACGCGCAGGCGTTAAGAAATACCCGACATTGGTAGCGTCGACGCAATGAATGCAAAGAACAAATGTCAGGGTCCCAGCTGGAATTGAACCCAAGAATTTTGCGTGACGAAGAATCATTTTACCACAAATCTACGCCAGGTCTCGGAACTACTTTTCCAATAGCGGCTAATCTTCTTGAAACGTCAATAGTGGTTGCAGTGCTACCTACGCAATTTTATAAACGTTATATATGTACTCCTTTCATACAGCCATAACGTCGGATGAACGTCAATTGTGGTCAGTTGCATTGCACTGAGCTTCATTTATTCAGCAGAGTATAGGGCCAGCATCCTCGCGAGCATCAGTGCTTCATTCAGCTTCTGGTGGTACTAATACGCATATTCCAGATGTTATGGTAGTCCAAGTGCAAACAGCTGTTTGTATAAACTTCTGAAACTCTTCAACATTTGTCTGTGCGTGCAACAGTTGTACATATATTTAGTGTCATTTCATGACGCGTCACTAAATAAAAAAATGCCACACGATCACCTTCTTTACGCATGCTTCGCATAACGTAGATTCCTTGGTACATGGGATCTGTCAAACATTTTTTTTCGGTTGATTCTAGCCACATTATGTCGCACGTCAGGTGAGAAGGCCATACAGTTAAAGCGTATTCTTGAATCGGAAGAACAAGTGTGCCGCTTGCGTGCAAGTAATGAATGCCGTGGAGTGTTTAGAGAAGGAAGGCCATTTCTCCTGCCGTTCCGCCGTAAAAGTAACGAGTTACCGTTACAGTTTGACCAATCGTCAATGAAATCGGTCTTTTAAAAAAGAACTAGTTCTTGAAACGTCATTTCTTGGAACGCCGTTCCGTACAACACTGGACGAGCGACAAAGTAATCTTCGCATGCGGAAGAACAAAAGCCATGTAGCATAATTTTTATCTTGCTTCTTTAAATGCTATAGACTATGTATGCACAGTGAAGATGGGTTGGAAAGATCTGAAGGGGGGGGGGAGGTTACAAACCAATACCTTCCGCTTACGCCTCAAATGGCGCGTATGCTAACGCGGAGCTATCCATAAAGCGAGATCAGTTTAAGTCTACGAGCGCATTTCACAGAGACTTCCTAAATGCGTTGGTGCAGTCAGGAACGGTGACCGACGCGTTCCGTCTCCCGAGTCGAAGCCTAGCTCCCATCGCACACCGAGGCCGTCCAACTCGGAGCTGCACAACCAGGAGCCTATAGACAAGCCTAGTGGAGGCGCCCAGGCCGTAACCGGATCTCGATTACCGTCCGCTGGACAGAAGCGGGACACCATCCATCAAGACCGCAATCGGATTATCCGCTAGATTTGTGGCTACCCACTGGCGACCAGCAAAAAGGCTCGCGAATTTTCCCCCGGCAACACACGCAGGCGACCGCCAACCACTCCGTCGCCCTGGGAACGAACAGTCGGTCTTGAAGGCTCGTGATAGCTCCGCCGGCCAGCCGATGCAGCGCAAGGACCGAAAAGAGGTTCGCGGATAGTACGCAAGCAGCCGACGCTAAAAATAACAAGCGCGATGCTAAAAGAGGAGTAAAAGGAACGCACGAAGGCTGCAAATGTTGGTGTGGGGAGAGCTGAGACCTAACTGGATGGAAGGGACATAATATTAAGCGGGCAGGTTTTCCTCCCTTCGGGCCCAACCTCGGATTCTCTCCCATATTCTCCTACTCCCTCCTTTGCTCACTAGGAGCTCCCCTTTTTCCCCGCTATATATATGCCAAGACAAGCGCAAGCAAAGGCGATTGCCGGCCAGAGACCGGGTTTTTCACGCTCGGACTGCGAAGCACCGCATCGTCGCGAAATCCCCTTTTCCCCACGTATATACCCCATCGTCCGTCCCGCCGTTCCTGAGTTAGCCAGACTTCCACCACCCTCTCCCGATCTCACCCAAGCGCCCAGATTGTGCCCGAACGTTTTCGGTTCGGGACGCTGCCAGTTGCTGTCGCCCTCGGGGAAAGAAGTTTGTTTTTTCTTCCAAATCGCATCTTTTCTTTATCACTCTCACTTTCATTATTTGTGTTTATTTTATCTAAACGCCGTCGCTTTTCTACGGCACGGGACAGAAACGCACAACTCTGAGAGCACTGGCCTGTTTGCTTTGTTTCGGCTTAGCGGCACGTACAGTGCTCGGGGGGAGAGAAAGGGCCTCCGGTGCAACAGCCTACGCAGCCACGAGGCAAGCCAGCGAGGAAGGGACCCCAAAATGGCGACGCAAGCTATGCTATGGCGCCTAAGCTCGGCAATTTGTAACGATTCGTATCGAGTCAGCGAGGTGGGATCGCCAGAATCGGTCCACAGCCCAGCCGAGCGGAGAACGGCTGGTGGTCTTCGTCTTCTACCCCACTCTCTTCATCTCAATTTTCTACATTCTGTCTTGCTTTCAGCCCTCTCACTGCGGTCTCGTTTGTGTAGTTGGCGTCCTCCCTCGAACTGGTATCGTCGTTTACCGCTCAACACATTTACAGTGTTTACTTCGCATTGCTTGTAATGCGAGGTGAAGTGCCTGCTCCTTCCACATATATATATATACATATATATATATATATATATTACAGTGTTTACTTCGCATTGCTTGTAATGCGAGGTGAAGTGCCTGCTCCTTCCACATATATATATATATCGTTGCGAAACTCGGCCACCGCGAGATATTTCTGAAACTAGACAATTTAAACGCGCGGCTCGGTCCCAGCTGCATCTGCCTTGTTAGTCTCTGGGCGTGAAATCGAGTCCGGTCGTCGAAACGAGAAACGAGAATACACCCGCAGGGGCCACTTTAATGTTGTCCGTGATGAAAAAACAAACAATAAAAAAGAAATAAAATCCACAAGAGAGAGAAGGCCTATCAGTGAAGAAAGGCAGAGAAAAATCCGTAAAGGCAACAAAATAGGTGTATAGGAAAATGAAAAGTATTTAGAAAAAGCATATATAATAAAATACATAGAACAAGTATACTAGAAAGCTTATAGGAAAACGAAGCGAATTTTCTGCAGGACGTCTGCACCGTGCATCCAATGAATAAGAATGCCGAGGACGCTGTTTGTTATCAAATGTGTAACGGCGGATCTGCTGAAGCTCTACGGGGGGAACGAGAAGATTTATGGAGCCCTTTACAACTTTCCTATTGCGCAATCATTTCCATTGAGCATGATCTCAATTTGCTTCGGTCGAATGAGTACCGATGCTGCATTTCTTGTATAACTATTTATGTTTTACAACGTATTACTCACTGCAGGAGGCACTGCTGATTTTCTACGATTTGTTCGCTTAGGTATTCGCACAGCTATGTAAGCGTTATTGTCAAACATTTCAGTTTTTTTTTTTGTTGCGATAGCAATAATATGAATACACTCGGCAGATGTTTGCAATTGCCGTCACAATTCCGTTCCAGATATGTATACTCATGTATATACATCAAGAAGGTGCAAAGAAGAAATCTAACAGTGGCTTGCTTTGCTATGCCAGGATATACGTGGTGGGAGCTAAGGGGCCGCCGCTAAGTTTAATGTTTCACGCATAGCAATAATTACCAGCGTCATGTATTTCACATACCGCAGTGTATCACACACTCTCCGCACATATCCAAACGCATTGTTTACGAAGTTCATCTCGAAGGTCCGGGTCGTACTGGCGCTTTTTCTGAATTTCAACGTATGGTCAGTAAAACATCCTCCTGGCGACACCGCTTTGCTAGTCATTCCTCCCTTAGCTCCAATGTCTCCGCAGCTCGTTTAGCCTTCTGTTTGTCCTTCCTACGCTCAACCGCTCATTTCCAGGCAACTACTTTGACATCCGATGAGTTTTCTCCGCTCTTCTGTGCCAATGAGCAGAAATCTTGCTCTCCTTTTCCATGGCTATATCCTGTAGGCAAACACTCCGCTATATGAATTTGGCACCATGGCAGACGCTACCGCAGAGAGTAGCGTGGCTTGAGGGGCATGAGCCACGGTGTACGATCAGAATGTGTCTGCCGCGGCTATGACGTCACTCCTCTGCTATGCGCACACCGGCGAGGTACGCGCACACACTGCTCCTGGCGCGCGCGCAGCACATCTCTTGTACGTGCACGCGAAACCGCTTCGGCTGGGCCAGGGTAGCTGAAACTACAAAAGACGAAAAAAAATCTCGAGGCGCCCGACTGGGGATTCGAACTCGCTCCGCAGCGCACTGCGTTAAGGCCCGACTGCACGTGCCCGTTGAAGCGCGTGGCTTTTTGGCGCGACGTCGCTTAGTTTCCCTGTGAAGAGAAGGCACGGAGCGACACGAATCTGGGCTCAGATTAGTGTAGCCACGCAACAACTCTCTCCAGAAAGAAACGGTGCGACGCCGCGTCAAAAAGCCACGCGATGACGCGCTGCAACGCGTGTGTGTGGTCAGGCCTTAAGACTACTCGGCCACGTGCCATGCTTGCAGAAGAGTAGCAAACACCAGCAATTTTATTGCACCTATTTGCGCAGGGAGTACACATACCGCGGAGCAGCTGAAGCGTGTTTGCTATCACGCAGACATCGACATCTTATTTATATTTGAAAAACTAACCTTGAGATGCGCACGGAAAACTGGTCCCTCTGCGTGCCTATTCGTGTTGACAAACGAAAAAAAAAACACCAAAAGCTATACACTGCTCACACCTTACACACACCTTGTTGCTGGCGCCACCACGTGGCTAGAGACATTATGGCGTCATTCCACGGGCCACACTTAAAAATAAAACAGAAAAAAAATTGACGGATACAATGAACTTTGAAAATCGATATTATGCGAAGCGTGCGCAGGGAAGTTGACTGGTGTAAACTTTTCGTTGAGTGAAATGTTACGAAGTAACACTGACGATGTGTACAAATGCTGTACGTATAGACTATTGTTGAGCATTCACATATGTGCATAACCAGTTGTTTACAATTGCGTAACGATGCGAACAGCAGCTTGGGTGTTAGCAACACCTGAAACGGTAAGCTCATATGTAGCGCTCGTGCTCGCGAGCATGTTAGCACTGAACACTGTAACAAAAAACAACTTCAGTGGATGGCACTCAACTAGTATTGATGTTAACCCGACATGACGGTTTTATCATGGGATTACGTATGTACTGCTTATAAAAACTGAATTGCCAGCCCTGCATCCACAAAATCTTTTGTGAGCTAGCGTAGGGCCCACTATGCGTCTGTAAGGGCAACACGCGAACCTACGCAGCTCTTAAATTTGGGTAGGATTATGCTGTTGATGATGAATAAATATGTCAGAGTGCTTTGTAATGAGTGCGCTTTTTCAACGACCATTCGTTGCTCAATTTATATTTTTCACGCCTGGTCAGCTATGTTTCTGCTAGCAAATTATCATGCGTTAATGTGACTTTAATTAGATCACCATTATACGGTGATTTTTAAGCAGTTCCTACTGATCTCGTGGTTCTATGACCTTCTTGCCATGCAAGTGGCAAGGGTTTGATCCTCCTTAGAACCGGGAAATTATGCTGTATTTCATTTGCATATTTGTCAATTTTTTAGGTGGAAGACAAGATGATTTTTTGCTTCCAACCAACGACGCCCACGCTGACGCCGGAATCACTCCAAAAAGAGCTTTAATGCTTTCGCTTTATATTAGGAGCGTCAGGTTGTGCGCCACTGACACTTGCAGCGCATCGCTGGAACAAAAAGGCTCAACTGGGACAGTTGTTAGTTCCCGCCAGTCCTGTGTATTTCTGTGCGTTGTCTTCGAGCATTCTTCTTTGTTGTTCATCAAGAAGCTGCAGGCATCAAGCTATTGGTTGCTTTTTGTGTGAAATTTCAATTTCTCGCTAACGCATTCACTACGTAGCTCTTGTCACGAAACTGACTTTTTGTAATTTAACGAAGCCACTCTGAATCTAAACATAAACCCGCATGTTTAAAAACAAGGAGAGAGGTACAGGAGTGTTCAAAAATGCCTAGGCCACGATGCGTTACGATTACGTGAGATAATGGCGTGGAAATTTTTGAACCCACTTTTACATGGAAAATGGAAAGCAGGCTTCAAAAAGAAAGAAAACGAAACTACAAAGACAAAGTTTTAGCTATTATAACCGCATTTATTGACTTGAAAGGGCTTAAGATTCCTGAACAAATTATAATAGCAAACGGTGGAAAACCGCAGTGAATGTTTTCATGTTTTCTGTGGCAGTTAGACCAAGCTCTGTGCTACTGATATTAGTCGCCTATCCAACACAATCCATACGTGCAGTTATTCTAACTCGTAGTTTGACAGCATGGTGTATGTGATGTTACGCTTACGTGCCAAGCATTACATCTAAGTCCTCGTGTCAAGAGTAGAGCGCGCATGTCAACTAATCAGTTATTATCTCCTCCAATTTCTTCTATACCCTATGACGACCAGAGAGACAAAGCTAGAGAGAATTATTTTAATTAAGAGGTGGAACTGTTTGGCTTTTCGCCTGACATGCCACTTCTGGTGTTGCATGATGATTATGATATATACAGTAATAAACACATAACGCATGCAGCCAGGCATGTAGACTACACTGTGTGCAATGTTTCATTCCGGTTTGTGGCCCCGGTATAACACGCTTGAGTGGCTTGCAAAGAACTACTTCTAGCTTGTCATAAATGAATCAATCAATTTATTGTACTTAGTAAAAATTTTACATAGTGATAATATAGAGAAGAAGGTTCCGAAGTGAAACTCAGCAATATGACCTCATTTTAAATATAAATATGAAATATTGGTTACAGCATACAAAACATACGCATTACAAAATTGGAAAATATAAAAGATTGAAGTTCAACAAAAATAAATAAACAGAAAAACTAACACACAAAGGTAGCAAAAAACTAGGTTATCAATAACAATCCCATGAACAAGATTACACAGATTCTTAAAAATTTAAGATTGAAGGAACGTTCTCCTATTTTTTTTTATTTCGTATATCTTTAGTCTCGATTTCGATGGGTATAAAATCCCAAACAGTGATGGATGAGTAAAAGATGCTCTACTTGCCATAATTAATACTTAGCTCAGGTAAGACAAAGTTGTTACTGCTTGCAAACCATGTAGTAATATTATTTGTTAGATGATCGTGGTATAACGCCATCGCATCGACTGATGTTAATTTTTTTAATAATAGTTGGATTAGGCTATACACAATGTTTTTCTAAACCAAAAGAATGCAGTTAGATTGTGAAAGATTCGTGGCTTTGTGGTTAAAAGCACTGGACGTAATTATTAAAATAGCTGGTTTTTGCTGTACTTGTAGTGAATGTAGATGTGCGATGCAAGTATTTCCCCAACATATAATGCAGTAAGTAATGTAGTAATGGACAAATAAATAATCCAACGATAGTAAAATGTCATGCTTGAATACGTATCGTGATTTCAAAAGTACTCGGATCCCGTAGGCCATTTTTCGTTTTACTTTAAATATGTGTTTAGTAAACTTTAGGTGGTTGTCTAGTTATACGCATAGATAATTGCACGTTAAAGTTGACAGAATAGAAGTGTGTCCAAGATATATAAAAGGAATGGAAGGAAGCATCCAGCGGTTAGACGGGAATAATACAAATTTAGTTTTTAATGTGTTGGGGAGGTTGCTATATTTTCCTGACATTGCAAAAAAAATGTGCCACACAACGTGAACATTCGACCCCAAAGCAACTGTTACTTATATAACATTAGCTTGCGTTCAATGCTACCACAACACCTTTCTAAGCCCCACCCTTCCGCTACCTCTTCTGACAACGTGATAACGATAACAAGGTTTCGGGGTTTTACATCTCAACCATTACTATGAGATATCGAGAGATGACACGTTGTGCGGCACTTCGAACATTTCGACTACCCGAGGTTTCTTCGCGTGCACCTGAATTACGTTGTGCCCCCCCCCTCCCTCCTCACCTTCACTAGGCAATGTGGCAACGGCGGTCAACACTCATTCCTGCGACAGAGTGAATAGGCAAGCACCACGATTGCTTGACTAGCATGGCTGGTATTCTTACAAATCTAGCCGAAGAATCCTTTTACAAAATTTTCCCGACTATTTGCTTGATTTTTTCGAACACACACAAGCATTACGAACTTGTTATACATTATCATGGCATCAATTATTTTACGCCACAAACTCGTTCCGTAGACGTCTGTTTAAAATGGTTCGTCCCACAGGTAACGATCACAGAGAGTTCATCCTGATCTTGCTATACCGCGAACAAATGATTTTTCATAGAACCGGTTTGTACTCCGTATGCATTATTTACGACCACGGTTTTTTCACTTAGCGAGTTAGGCAATATTGGTGATGTTAAAAATGGGGATTTTGAGGCCCATGCGCCCTCAGGAGGCAAAAAAGTGGTAGAAATATATAGTAAAAATAATAAAATTCAGAGATAAATTGCTTTACATGCTTCGTATTTCGGCTGCTTTATTTAGTATGGCTGTTACAGTAACTGAAACAACATTTATTTCCCACAACGTAATCAAAATTGTTTCGTATATACAGCTATTTATTGATGCGTTAATAGCGAAAGTGAACTCAGTAGAGTAGAAAACAAAGTGTACCGGCTGTTTTGATCGATTCGAGTACAGTAACGCCGACAAAATAATTCTCTGAGTGTTAGCGGCAGACAATCTTTTTTTTTAATGTAATAAGTTCAACTATAGTGTATTGTACCGATTTATCTGTGAGCCGCTTCGAAACCATCTACGTTCTGTGATCCCAGCTTTCCAGAACGCCGGGCTATGGCAAAAGAGAAGTTCCGTGTTTTTTTTTTTTTTTTTCAGTTTCTTGAGTTCTAAGGAAACTCATCTTTGGGAAGCTATAAAAACATCCAGGTAAAGTCAACGGCTAGCTCAACTTTTCAAAGCAGAACGCAAGAACTCTCTGGTGAAAACTGTTGAGAAAGCACGCTATAAACAGAGTCGATAGACCAAATGCGCTTACAAATTGAGGAATAAACGGGATCAATGTTTTTGGCAGATTCTAAACGCACGGATACCGTGGAAAGCTTTCGGTTTTATTTTTTTTTTGCCTTTTCATATTTTTGGGGTAAAAAGGAAACTTTATAAAACGATCTGAGTTTTGCCTTGTTACGTGTTCTAGAAGATGATCTTTTTTTTTACTTTTAATTCTTTCTTTCAGCATTTTTCTATTCGTACCATTCACAAAAAAATGCACTGGTACTCTGGTAGAACTGAGTACTCAGAAGCCGCTGAAAAAAGATAACCGAGAATACGCAAAAAAATACAGGTTTACGATAATATTTAAGGACATTAACGAGCGGCCGCATGGAATTGTTTATATATATTTGGTATGCTCTACCGGTCACACCACGTAACTAGAACGAAGGTATAAAAGAAAACAGTTTCCCGAAATTGAATGAGAGCTCTTTAAATAACAGTGTTATTTTTGACAATAATAAACAAGTATGATCAATTGAAAAGTTTCAATATTCGTTTAAGTGCGTTTTATTACGTTGTGGAGGGCATGTCGAACAACCTATGTAGCTTTCCGGCGATGTATCTGCTAGATAAATTTCCACATTATTATTTCGGGCACATGCATAAACAGCTCGTGCCCCGTTGCTTGGAGGTATATCGCTAATTTATAACATGCTCTGACGATTCCTTTCGTTGCTACGCTGCGAAGTCAACCCCACTAGTACTAAGCCATTGGAAGTCCCAGCAATGGCGATCATCTTTGACCGGACATGGTGGTCTAGTAATTATGATGCTAGATCTGCTGACCAGTAGGTTTTAAACCATGTGAAACTAAGTTCAGCATACCACTCCGTATTTCCGCCAAACAACCTTACTTATCTAGCTAGATTAGTTTTGTAATACTGTTTACCTTTCTAAGACGTGGTACTCAGAATTGTGATGGGACACCATTGCCGTTGTACGTAACACAACTAACATATTCACATACCTTCATTTTCCCGGAAACCTGACTGCAGCCTACGTCTCCCATTGTAAGCTCGTTTTATGCAGCAAATTATCAATGATTCGAGTTCATTGCCTCCTAATGAATTGTATTGCATATGATCGTCCTATTTGCTCACACGTTGAACACACTTCATCAGGTTGCACCAGAAAAAGACGTTCAAACTACATCCGCATTGAATGGAGGATTTACTGCCGAAGTAAGATAGTAAAAGTTGTGTGATTCATTTTGTATGTACCGTATAAGAGACCAGACCACTGTTTGTGCCTCACTTTTTTGAGCCTGATGATCGGCTTTCATTTACGTGCTCAAACATTTAAGCTGCCGTCATGAAGTACAAACACTGAACTCAAAGGCAAGGCTTCAAAATTGAACAGAATTGTGAATCATCAGGATTGCTTATGAAGCATTTTTACGATAGGATATACGCCTCATTTTTTTTTCTCTCAGACAGCTCTCATTCTTTTAGCAAATAGTTTTTGATGCTGCTGACTAGTCGCCAAAATTGTAGCTTATGCATATTTGCTAGTAGTACTGTCACGTGGTATGACGTGGCAGTAAAGAACGCAGTGGCAGAAATTCTAGTCGCTGTCACGTCCGTAAAAATTGCGTGACCTGAACAAAAACGTCACGCATGACGTCACACCAGAGCCAACACTTAAACGAAAGGTAAAGTTTCTGCCTAGCGTTGCAGAAGCGCTGATATTTTGCTATAAAATCAATGGCAAACCACTGTCACGGGAGGCCTGTAGCCCATGCCATGCCGCTTCACGGTCCTCACTATTATGCGAGCATCACTACTGCCAGAGGTAGAGTGAAGAGAGACATACCGCTGCACCAGTGGCTTCACATGCTACGTTTCTGCTCAGGCCATACGACGCGAACTTATGTGACAACGACCGAAACTTTCCCCTACTGCGTGTTCACGTATTCTTTAGCATGCAGAAACATGCTACGCAGGAAGGCGCAGGAAGTGCAATGCAGTTCGCGAAGGGAAGCTTGAATGCTAGAGACCCGCGTACTGATCGACGTCAGTGCGCGTTAAAGAATACTAAAAAGTAAAAACAGCTGGAGCCCTCGACGACGGCGGGCCTCATAACCGTGCTGTGGTTTTTGCTCGTTCAATCCTGGAGTAAGCCTTCGAAAAATTCAAACAAGGCCTATTCGGCAGCAAATAGACAAAGTTCTGTGGTGACGGCGATTGTAATATTCGAAAAGATAGAACCCGTAGTTACGTATATCTACTGTGCGATCTTCCAAGTGAGTGCGCGCAGACGTTAATATGATGGGTCCATCACTCTGGGAAGGGCGAGACGCCACGCAACAAGATAAAAATAAAGAAATGTGATAACAAGCAGTCGGTGAAGGGAGCCAGCCGAGCGTGGAAGCACACACGAAAAAAAAAGCTATGCTTGTCATTTCGTGTTAGTTGAAGGTGAGCAATCAGTCGACTGTAGCGCACTATGTTCACTGAATCGTGGTGTGGGTTTCCATGCAATGGGTGCCATTGTAACGCATAATGCTTACTGGTTAGCAATATTAAGATAGTCGGTATAAAAAATGAGTTGTCTCTCTGTGCGTGGTCATACTAAGATGCACGAACCGTTGCAGCACATTGCGCAATTAGGGTGGGCACTAGGTGAAGTAAACTGCGATTGCAAGCACAAGTGAGCATGATCGACTCCAACGATGGCGAAATAACAGGCCAACACGTGCACTGGCACTTGCTTTGCTAGAACAAAACGTACTTACGCTAAATAATTGGCAAAATGTGAGAGCACAGCGAAAATTCAAGCGGAAACGTTTCTCTCGTCAATTCGATGCATCAAATTCATACCAGCCCGCTTCAAGTAGTCGCCGAGATAACACAAATTTGGCGTTCCCCTCAAAATGATGATTCTACCACAAAAAAACAAGACGGAGGTGTCCAAGAACAGAACACGAGCGAACAGCAGACTCATCAGCAATAAACTTACACTACGCAGCTTCGACCGAATTTATTTCATTTGTAACGTACACGTTAGCATAAGCACTTTATCCTCACTGGATTCAATGCACTTCTTTGTAGAGTTTACGTCGAGCGTGTCGAGTACTTTTCATTCATCCTGTCATGAATTCCGCTCGTTAAGAACCACGTTTTTATAGATTACACAGATGGCAATGTTTTGACAGAAGCAGCGTATGTACTACGCTGTCTAAACGCTATGTGCGTCCATAGGCGAGCACACAGCTGCCTTTTACCAATACCCACGTGCACGTCCTAAAACAAAGTTGTGGCTAAAGACAAGGCAACCGATGGCATATTTCTGAAGAGCGTCAGCCGCAATAGCTTCGAGCAAGTAGCATAAAACCGTTGAGAAAGTCAACTGCCACTACAGTAAGTGAATTGGTAGTGCTTGCAAGATGAGAAGTCCACTCACTGTTACGTAGGTGTCCTTTCAGACAAGCAGCCATCACGGACAACGAGGGCAGATGCTGACGCCGTCTAAGCACACGGACAATGTTCAGAGAAAATTGTTTATAGCAGCACTGTCGCCTACGAAAAGTGCCAGGAGAGTGGGCAACTTCAGTCGCGCACGGATCTAATTGGTTTGGCACTGTGCCGACCGCGATAAGATGGTGGGCCAGAAACGCGAAGGTCAATACGCCCGGCGGCTATCTCGTGAAATCTCGCGAAACCTTTGCGTCAATGTGCTTCCGTCATCACCTGCAGCCACCTGCCATCTTCAACATGCTGTTTCAGAGTGCTCTCGCGAGCGACGTTGTGTTCGGATGTTTGAAAGGGAGCGTGCGCTTCGCGTTCGGCTGGTTCATTTCGATCGCTCCCATCTCTCGTCGTGTGCTTTGAGCTGCTCCGAGCCCTTTCGACGGTGCAGTTCGAGCGCTTCCTGTCGAATTGTGACAAACAGCGCGATGGTTATGGCGGCGTCATATCAAGTGATCGCGTCGTCTGGCATCTGCGTAGTTTTGTCAGCATATCAAATTAGCCTGTTTAGGCGCTGAGCTGACGCCATCTCCTTTGTTAACCTACCGGGAGACCAGCGGCGAAGTATACGACGGCGATGACGACGTAAGCCATGCCGGCGACCAGGAATTCACCCAGCTGAACTTTCCCTTGTTGACGGCTTGTTTTATCCGCGCGTGGTCCATTTTGTTTCAGAGCATGGGAAACTTCGGCTTGGCTTCGACGCAGCTTCTACATGAAAATAGACTTTCGCTGTAAGCACGTGTTTCCTCCTGTTGCGGTTTTCCTCCGGCAATGAGTTCGGCTCGAGCGTTGGTACTTTGCCTGGAGTGCGAGCATTGCCGTATCCGTTCACCTCTGAGACGTAGGGCAGAGGTGATCAAGACGATACCAGCAGTGTAAAACTTACGTACAGTCGGGTGCGATTTGAAGGTTATCACGCGAGCGTCGACCAGCCATGCATCCAGAGGCCCTAGCGGAACGTTTAGGAAGAATAAAACTCAAGATTTCGCTTTCTTCTCTCCCTAGTTAGCTGTTATATGCTACGGCAATTACCCCGTTGACGAACTGGTCCCCACCCCTCTTTTTTTTCTATTCTAAGTGTTCCATTCGTTGCGATCAAGCGTAACTGGGTAGGCTGTTATCTTTCCGCACGACAACAATGTTGGTGGGAAAGCTCTTGTCAACCTTCATTTGAGTGACGTGCTATGTCGTGCAAAATATAAGCATCGCATCGTAATACTGACTTCACCAGCCAATAGAATTGTGCCAAACGTTTTCGCACAGGGGTGTCAATGCTGCAACGCTGGATGTAACCCCAGACCACATGTCGCAAAAAAAATGCCTCGACGGCTTACATTAGAGGAACGCCATGAAATTATTTCTTTGGGAAGGTTTATGTCCCAGCGAGAGATTTTCCGTAAGCTGAACCGGCCACAGTAGACAATCAACTGCATTCTTCGAGCATTTTACTAGGAAAACCACTTGGAAGATGCACCACACCAAAGAAGGCCTAGAAAAACAACTGAGGAGGAAGATGCCTTTATAATAGCTGCCATGGTCAAAGACCCTTTCTCGACAACAAAGAAAATTAAAGAAGAGCTTGGCCTTTCCCTGAGCCTTTCGGCTATCTGATGAAGACTTCGTGCTGCCGGTCTGAAAAGCGACGTGGCGGCTAGAAAGCCGCTTTTGACCAGTGAACATCGAAGGAAACGTTTGGACTTCGTGCGTCAGCACGAACATCAGAGGTCTGAAGACTGGCAGCAGGTCATCTTTAGTGATGAATCGACGTTCACCTCTTGCTGGAACCAGTGACTTCGTGTTTGGAGAGTCCGTGGCAGCCCGTGAGGTTTATATTTCTTCTCTTTCCTCTCTCTCTCTCATCTTTATGCCCCTTCCCATTCCCCCAGCGTAGGGTAGCAAACCGGGCATGTGCCTGGTTAACCTCCCTGCCTTCCCTCTTGTTGTTTATCCCTCCCGTCAATCGTTTCACGCAGACAGCGGTTCGGCACCGCTCTTAGGTTTAGGAGCGTACTCATAATCATCACAATCCGCAGCAGCATCACCCTGACTAACCTAACTGCAGCAAAGATCTCTCCCATACTACTCTAGATAACCCGGTCCTGTTGCCGGCCATGGTCCCGTAATTCACTCGGGCTTCTTAATCTCATCTGTCGAACTGATTTTCTGCCGTGCCGAGCTGTGCTTGCCTTTTCTTGCAATCCACTCTGCTACCCTTAGTTACAATGGAGTACCCTTCTCTCTCATTTCATGTTCGGCCCACTTCCCCATTTCGACTAGTCAGAAACTCACGTTTTTCTCTGACCTACTATGCCATTTTTGTGGCTCGACGAAAGGGTTTTTACATAGTTACCACGCTGTGAATGTTTTGCGTAGAAAACGAATTTATAGCTTTTAGTGCAGGTACGAGCATGAAAACATTCGCAGTGTCTGTGCAAGCGGGCGTGTATCGGTCAACGTCTGGGGCGCAATAACATATGCCGGTCTGGGTCCGCTCTTCCGCATCCCCGGAAGACTTACGGCGGAAGTCTAAAATGAGATCATCGACGATGTCCGCCTACCTTTCGCCATCAATGGACCATTTCTTGACGGATGCTTTTATTTCCAACACGATGGCTGCCCTGTTTACAACGCATCCACAGTGCAAGAAAATTTAAATGCTTTTGGCACTTCACAGCTCTGCTGGCCTCCTAAAAGCCCCGACCTCAATATCATCGAGAATGTTTGGGGACCAATGAAGGCACGATTGGCTCGCGACAATTTGACAAAAAATGACGCATACACTTTGTGCAAACATGTTGAGATGGAGTGGAATGCTCTTAGACAAGACCCTGATTTGTTGAAATCTCTGTTTGCTCCTATCCCGAAAAGGCTAAACGACGTGAAGGAGAGCTCGGGTGGCGTATCGAAGCATTTATTAGGTTGTAAGCACTAAATGTACTTGTAACAGTGAGTTTAGAGAGACCTCTGAGTTTTTTCGTCTCCAATGAAAAATATTGGATATTAATTTCTGCAATGTCTGCAAAAAAACATCTCATTTTCAGATGTTCCTTTGTTATGATGATATAAGATAAGTCATGCTCTCTCGTCCGAAAATCGCGATGCCCTGAGTCTCTCAAACTTCTCGACGACCGTGAACCAAATATAAATTATGTTTCAAACAATGCTTCTATTTTTTTTGTCAAATACCCGACTCTGCGAAACAAAAAGCAAAATTAAAACTGAAGAAAGCCCGCACCTTATGTAGTCATCACGGGCAGTGTTTGCCACGGCAGCAGTGACGTATTGCACACGCTAGATGCAGCCTTCATGCAGACCGATTACTGATAATAGCGAAGAATGCGTTGCATAAAATACCATTCCCTTCTATTATCGGAAGCCAGTAATGAAAAAAAAGAAATAAAAAACACCTTCCTCGGACGGGAGTGACCGCAGCTTCAGGAACAGCAAAACGAGTGAGGGAAGCTTGCCTACTGCTTCCCTCTCCTGAAAAAAGAATTCTGGCCGTGGCGCTGTTCTCGCTCTTGGTCGACGCTCGCGCGATTACTTTCATATTGCACCAGACTGTACGTGCACAGCTGTGGCAATGCCTCCTCTATTTATTTTTATGAATACCAGTCAGATGTGTTCCATGTATCCGTTCACAACCCTTTCCTCTAGTATTTTCCTGCTCTCGCCCATCAGCTAGCCTTCGCGTGTGATTTGCGGTCATTGGAAAGAGAGCCCATTATGTAGCGCATCACAACGGCAATCATATGAAGTAGTTATTTTGTTCATTTTTGTACAGATTCATGGGGAGACGCCTTAAATTCATCTTGTTTAATGTTGGCTGTCACACTGGCTCTGTAAAAGATTCGGTGTTTCGAGAAAGCTTGTCGCTGTTCGTGGCAATATGCGGGCAACCAACAGGGAAGCGTCTTTGCAACACTACTGAATGCGCTGACATTAAAAGCGCTGTGATGCATCGGCGGCAATGCTTCGAGACACAAGGAAGGAGCCCGAAGGAACAAATCTGACAGACGTATGATATTGGAGTTGGAAACGCGTCCATCTAGTCTTCGGGAGAAAGCACTCGGATGCACGTGTAGCGCAGCATCACGACCACTCCCAGAACCAAGGTGTACCAACGGCTCCCGTTGAGAAGCGCGCGTTTGCACTGGCATTGAAAGAAATAAAAGAGGTGTCACATGGGGACGCTCGTGGGGCTACGAACTAGCAACGGCGCGTGCCGATTGGTCCGACTACGGGCCCGGTGATGCCAATGTCGGTCGATCAGCGTTGTCACGCGACTCCAAGACAGAACATGCCTTATCTCGTGTTACAGTGGCAACCGGTGCTTCGCGGAAGGTTGGCAGAATATAATGGCAGACGGACTTGCCTCTGCGCGTCTGACCGTGATTCACCGCGAACGACCTCGATGAACCAGGTCACCAACAAACCCAAGTGCTTGAAACAGACGCCTGCCTTTTCACGCCACTGACGCCCCACCGCGGTGGTCAGGTGGCTAAGGTACTGAGCTGCTGACCCGCAGGTCACCGGATTGAATCCTGGCTGCGGCGGCTGCATTTAAGATGCAAGATGAAAATGCTTTAGGTCCGTGTGCTCAGATTTGAGTGCACGTCAAAGAACCCCAGGTGGTCGGAATTTCCGGAGCCATACACAACGGCGTCTCTCATATTTATACGGTGCTTTTAGGGCATTAAACCCCACTTATCAATCAACCCACGCCGCTGACTTCTCTTCACACCGCGTGGCCCAATCGGTTTCATTTCGGGCATCCGTGTTTCTATGGCAGTGAGAGAGAAAATCTTTCAACAGCAGCCGATGGCTAGTCAATCCATCGTGAAAAAAAGAAAAGCATCACGGAGCAATTACGTCACTTCTCATTGCCTAGCAACATTTGGCGCATCTGTGTATAGCTCCGCGCTCACTTTCCTATCCCGCTAATTATCCCTTTCCTATCAAATCCAGCCTACTGCGCTACAGTTGTCACTGAACAAGCGGCGCCTTTCCACAGGCGGCGCACTGTTAATCAGTCGTGACTGCGAGTGGCTGCGTGGAAGGAAAAATAGCAGTTCGAAGGCATCAAACTAATTCGCTGTCACATAGGATCGCTGCGTGTATGGCTGTGATAACATCTACAGCAACGCAGCCGGTCAGCTTGGCAAGAAATAAAATTTTGGGGTTTGCGTAGGGGGCTC
This sequence comes from Rhipicephalus microplus, assembly GCF_043290135.1. NCBI lineage: Eukaryota > Metazoa > Arthropoda > Arachnida > Ixodida > Ixodidae > Rhipicephalus > Rhipicephalus microplus. Next base: position 218,587,597 of record NC_134701.1, on the reverse strand, counting down.
ACGAGTACGAGCGATGAAAGTGTTGGATAAAGGTGCTGTGATGTGTGAGACAAGCAGACGCTTTAAGTTTTTAGCGCTTACTATTATTGCAAATTTGAGCTCGATCAGTGCCGCCAGTAGAGGCCGTGTGCGTGAATTCGTCGCGATATCGTCCAAGCGCCGTAGCGCCACCGTACCAGCCGTCGAGGCCCGTACTTGGATCAAAATACTGTACAGTGTTTGCGTTGCTTGCATTAGTAGCACAAGGTTGAACCAAGCGAAGCTGATTGGCATCTGATCCGAAGGTGAGCACTCCTGGTCACCGCCCAGCATTGTTTCGCTTGTGTCTGATACGGCAATTCCTATACCGAGACTGACTATGCAACCCGTACCGAGAAAAGCTACCAAAACCAGAACATCTGCATCGAGAAATTGGCCGAGGTTAACAAACCGACGTTCCACGTGAGAGCGAAAGCAGAAAATGCCTCGTTGTTGCAGTCGGCACCATCAATGTGCAATTTGACAAGGCAAGAATAAGAAGTGCTTTGAAATGACGTTGTTAATTCTGTGGCAGCAATAACTGGAAAATGTCATCGTTTGTTTCTCTGCAGAAAGGTGATGCGACAATCATGAGACCTTAAATACTTTGATCAATGGAATGTTCGAATTCTAGTGGTACCTTTTCGAAGTTTCTGAACTCGTGCAATTGAGGAGCTTCACTTAGCACTCACGTCGTGTCAGCAATATGCACTTATTTTGCGATGGTGTGCTTTCTTTTTCACCATTTCGGCCTGCGTCATAGGCCAGCTTATTGCTCGCACACCACCTTGCTGCCCTGCTTAGATCTGTCAATTGATGTCCAGTTTTATAGAGATAAAAATTAAAATGTCGTGTTAATAAAACTGGGTAATGATGCACCTTTGGTGGAAATGGGTGGCGGAAGGAGCGCCGTAGAATCGGCAAGGCGTATTTTCTTTCATATAAAAATTAAACTCTTGCTAAACAAAGCCTAATTTTTCTTTCGTATTCTTGTTGCTTGCAGCGCTACCTTCCGACGATCGGCCCACGGGTCCCAGCTTCCTCATGGAACCGCCGAGCCGGGTGACCTTCTACAACAGCACGGGTGCCCTGGTGCCGTGCACAGTGCAGGGAGACCCGAGGCCCGACGTGCACTGGGTGCGAGCTAGCACGGGACTTGCCGTGCGAGACGTCCCGGGCGTGGTGACGTCCCGCGCCGACGGCACGCTGTCCTTCGCGCCGTTCAGAGCCCAGGACTACCGGCAGGACTTGCATGCCGCCACGTACCGGTGCGTGGCGTCCAACGCTGCGGGATCCGTGGGCAGCCGTGACGTTCAAGTCAGAGCCAGTGAGTGCATTACTCTTTACTTTTTCGAAACGGGAGCCAAAAAAAAGCGATCACAAAAATTTTCTATAACTGTGCAACCTATTGCGCACTGTAGACACACTAGATGTCGCACTGAGCCCGGGTGTACAAGATATCACAGTACAAATATGGCACAATTGCTTCATTAAGGAAAGAAATGAAAGCTGGAGGCCCCCCATGTTTTCCACTTCGGTGTCTGGTAGTGGTACTCTTTGATTGACATTGTTTTGTCGCAACGTCGTAACTGATCTCCGGGGCCACGCGAAAAGAAAGGCGCCGTTGATATCTACCTCTCCAAGTGCCGAATGCATTTCAGGTGTGCCAAACGAAACCGTTTTCTTCTCGTACAAACTCGCACAGTTCATTTTCACTAACTATATCACGGCCACTCACTGGTGCGTGCTTAAAACAATATTACCATCAATATTAGGGATGTATATACTGCCGGCTATCGATTACAGCACTGCGAGCGCCTTGACCCTCTTTAGGGTTCAGTTTTCCAAGCTCAATCCTGGCACACCCCTGCTCTAGTATGTTTTAATGCTTCCGTGAAGAAGCGCGAGAACATTTTTGGTCCTAGAGGATTCAAGGCGATGAAACACAACATGTCATTTCATTAGCCGTCTACGCTACTGTAGGTAAAGCCACGCCGCAATGTTGAGGACAGAAAAATCCGGATTACACAGACAAATAACATGCGCTTTGTCTGTGTATTCTCTGTTTTCAATGTTGGTAGTGCTGCTTTACCTGTATACATTTTCTTCTAACTGCCCCCTCCCACCACACACAAGTTTTTTCACTGTGCTACCATAAGAGAAAAAAATCTTGCTGCCCCCCTCCCTTCTGTTAGCCGTATGGGGGTTAAGAGTGGCGCTTGTGACGGGAAGGGCAGTTCTTCTACCAACATATTCATGCCCGTAGAAGCTGAAGAAAGAAAGGAAAGCTCTCATAGACAATTCTGTAATAAATCTGCCAACACGCACAGTCGTCCCTTATTCTTTTTTGTCTTAGCATGACTAGCGCGGTACACGTTTCGTTCAAAAACACTACGGTATTTCTGACCACTAATCGGCACTATATAATTCAAATTCGGTTTGAGATGAGATTTCAGTATTCGCCCTAGCCTCCTGAGTTAATTATCATTCGTATTCAATATAGCTTCCAAGCTGAGCCTGAGACATCTATATCTTAACAGTTATACTTCTAAGACTTTTTTTTTTTCGAATACTCATAAAACGGGAAGTAAGTTGTCGATCAGTTGTGCTTGGAATACAAACATGAATTCCGCTCTTTGCTCAAGCTAAGCGACGAGATGTGATGCGTCGTCAGCCTTCCTTAGGATAAACGAGGGCACCGAACACGCTCGGTCAAGGGGGAAAAGAAATAATAAAAAAAGTAGGACAGCTAGGCGAGCTCTCAAACCAGCTGGTTGTACTCTGTGCTAGGGCAGGGGTTAAGGGGGGCAAGAGTTTTAGAAGAAGGAGAAAAAAATTATAGAAAACAATACGGCAGAGTGACACAGGTTAAAGTCTTTCTCTGCGGCCAATTGAATGCAAGAAACGTGAAACGTAACAATGCTTTGCCTTAACTATATTTGATTCCTTAACCTTCATTTGTCACTTTTCCAACGCTGTGCGTTTTCGTCTCCAAGTCTCATAAAGACACCAAAGAGAAACAAAGACTTGGTCTAGATTAACAAAATGCACTCCAAGAACTCAAATGCCAAATGTTTCAATATCGTAAGCTTATTATTAGCAGAGAAGATCAAAGTTGAAGTTTCGATTTTAGGTTTCATGCTGAAATCTCGGTGTGTGACGTTGGAAATTTGAAGTGGAATTTGTCGTATTATCACTGAATTGGCTGGATGAAATTTTATGAGAATTCGTATGCTACGTTATCCCACGCGCAGATGACAACTTATGTAATTTTTTATTGGTTAGAAGCTACGTAGGGCCCAGTAGATGCCTTCAAAGTCTATGACGCCACGATGCTTTGTACGGGATTCTCTATATTGCGTCTGTGACCGCATTTTATTTTCGCGCGTTTTCTCACTGCCCAAGCTTCCCATCTCGGTAAGAAATGGTGATTCTGGAATTGTGATAATGTACTTCACTAATATGCGAAAAAGTATTTAACTATTTAGTGTCCCTCTAATTTCTGTTAAATGTTGCTAAAGCATGAACTATCATTGTCCTTGCACCTTTCATTTCTCAACGACTTCACGTCTTCCACGTCTTCGGCAAGTCACAACACAAAATTAACACATCTTTATTCTCAACTTCATGTTCGTTTAACAAACTCATCAGCTACTTCGGGAATTCTTTCGTTTGAGCTCAAAATTTGGTATCGCGATGAGACGAAGTTTTCTACAAAAACACAAGGCGACTGAAGTAATGATTTAATGCATATTACCTGATTTAAAACTAGTTGCTTCAAAAACACGTGGGGGGGGGGGGGGGGGCTCATTGAGTGGCCTTGCGTAGACTACTCAACTCGTTCACGGCATACAATGGCGCTTAGCTAAGTCTACCGTAAAACCGAGCATTCAGTCACCTTCCATGGCGGAAGCATGGTTGAATTCCATAATAAAGGGAGGGGGAGTGCTCTTGGTTTTATCTTTTGATACGTCACACCTAGGCACCCGTATGCGAGACGCGTTGCGTTTCCGGGTGCTTTGCGTGGAACGCACCCACTACCATGAATGCGAAAATGGTGGAAGCTAGACGAGAACCCCTTCGTGAGGGATCCGAGAAAGCGGTTACCTTTCTTTTTTTTTTTCTAGCAGTCATGCCCGGCTTTCTCGGGGACCCCTTTTGTGCTCCGAAAACAATGGTCCTATTTTGGGCTGACCACGCACGCTGCTCCCACTCGAGAAGCAGCTGCGTTTGCAAATTAATGAGGAGGTTCAAGGAACAAGAAAAAAAAAGAAACGACGAAGTCGTGGAGGCTCTGGTCCTCGCGCACACAGGACTGAAAGGTGGCGAGGGGTACACCACCACTCACCGTGGACTGACGCACTTGCGTGCTTCGGCTGTGTCCACCCTAGAGATATAACCTCTTTGTTTGTTTCGTCATACTGAGTCATTTCACCATAGTTTTCTCTCTCTCTCTCTCTCTCTCTTACTAGCTAGTGTTTCGAGTTCTCACTTATGTGCGATTCGTTGCTAAAGAACCTTCTTTCTTGTTCACTCTCTCCGCAATATTTTCCTTTTTTTTAATGTCATGGAGGCATTCTCTTATATCCTTTCATTCCACTTTTCATTCTGCTGTGCGCTCTAAAAACCCGGCCGAGGAGCCAGCTGGCCAGCTCCACTTTAATGCGTCGTTTCACCCAGACCCTTAGGAAAATAGCCGCCGGGCCCGCTCTAAAAGCTACGTCGGCTTGGCTTGGATTACTTAGCGTCTTCTAGAATGGCTTGGAGAGGCCTGTGAGCACACGAGATCAATCTGTATATCTATATAAATCTCGCTTTTGTTTTATAGCTCACTGTACCTTACGGGAGGGAAAACGTAAAATTAAATTATTCCACTTACCTTATGCTGAAGAGATCGTTTTTCTAGGCTATCAGCTCGGGTACGAAATTTAAGTGGACGTGCCCGGTCATAGTCATAATCAAGAAATACGATGTTATAAGCATAAACTTTTTGAGGTTGGCAGCTCAAGTGTGATTAACAGTCGCTGTGCGGATAATATCTCTAGGGCAACCACATTTTGATGCGAGGCTAAGCGCAACACGGGAGCGGGCATTAATCTGACATGTTACTGCATATATGGACCGTTTTTTTGATAGAAAAACGATACCTTGTGCCCATACGTTTCCCGAACAACCTCACAATACCATATGTTGTTTCAGTGCTCACAAAACTGTTTTACATGAGCTTTCGATTGAGAATCCTTTTCTTAGCCGGGCTGGCTATGTCAGGCATCCCGCGTTGTACGCAGCGGTGTCCGCGTGCCGGCAGTTGTTCTCTCTCCACTCTCCCTCCTTCCCCTATAGCAACAGCTGCAGGCGCGCGCACTTATCTTCGACCCTAGCAACCGTAGCATGTGGTGCGAGAAAGTATAAGAGATGGTAAGTCCAGTGCTTCACGGCTCTTTCTCTCGCCGTTCACTCTCTCTCTCTACTCTGCACCCCACTCTCGCATCCGCTCACGTCTCACTCTCGACAATTCGCTGGCTGGGAGCCTCTCAACGCAATGGCAGAAGCCGGTGAAAGCGAAAATCTGATGGCAACGGTACCCTCTTTTGGCGCGAGAAATGCATTCGCGATTTCTCACGATTCCTTTCGGGGATTAGGGGGCATTTTCTGCTTCAAGCCCGTGTGATATTGTTGATTCCATTCAGGCCTAAGAACATTAATGATTACCAAAGTCGAAAAGACATATTGAAAAAATGCATGTCACATTTTGCAGTTTATTTAAATAAACAAACTATGTGCACTGTGACTATGTGACTATCGTAAACATTTCTAGTAGATGCAGTCGATAATAAATAAAAATGGAGTACCATGTTACTTTAAGGATTGGAGCTTTCAAGCAGAAAAAAAGGTATAAGAATCCCAGATGATAAGAAAAATTTGTAGCAGCAATAAATTTGAATTCCAGCATACAGCATCAGGGTAAGTTGAAATTTCTTTTCGCAAAAAATAATATGATGCTTTGATAAACACAAGTCCAGTTCAAATTTCGATTGCCGTCGTCATTCTGATTTTACTACTAGAGCAGGGAAGCACCAGCTACTCTAATGATTGTTCATTTACTTGGTAAAAGCGACTGACTATGAATGAGGAGTCTTATCTTCGTAAGCTGCAATCAGCCCAACGCGTTGTTCTCAAGAGGCAGCAAGGTTAACTGAACTTTATGAGCTAGCGGTGAAAGAGAAAGTAGAATAATTTATAGTTTCTCTTCAGAATAGATTCGCGGCTCTAAACGAGGTAACGACGTAAGTGTTGACGCAATGAACGATAATCTAGCTAGTATCTTAAAAGAGTATGCAATGGAAGTCACAGGTATAATCACAGGACACAGGCAAACTATCCCGAGAGACTGAAAAAATGACGAAGAGACGAAAAACCGTAAAACCTTCAAATGCAACTGACAAAATTAGACTAGTGGAGCTTTTGAAATTAATCAATATGCGTAAAGTAGCCGACAGCATAATGCATAACATAGAGAAAATCGAGCAGGCTGTAAAAAGCCGCAGAAGCCTAAAAGCTGCGAAGCTGCGAAGGGGATTTGCGGCCACGAGTGGCATACTGTTAACACGTGCCTTCTTCTGTCATAGGAAAGCGAGGCTTGCCTCGCGCAACCAGCCCCAAGCCACCTGGCCGTTACTCATCAACCAAGCTGTCAACAATCCACTACTATCAGGCCCCGACCAGCATGACGAAAAAAAGAAACGCCCTCCTGTGACGTCACAAGCAACAGCGCCACCGGGACCATACTTAAACGCTGGGAAGCTGCTCACCGCCGGGATTTGCGGCCACGAGTGGCATACTGTTAACACGTGTCTTCTTCTGTCATAGGAAAGCGAGGCTTGCCTCGCGCAACCAGCCCCAAGACACCTGGCCGTTACTCATCAACCAAGCTGTCAACAATCCACTACTATCAGGCCCCGACCAGCATGATGAAAAAAAGAAACGCCCTCCTGTGACGTCACAAGCAACAGCGCCACCGGGACCATACTTAAACGCTGGGAAGCTGCTCACCGCCGGGATTTGCGGCCACGAGTGGGATACTGTTAATACGTGTCTTCTTTTGTCATAGGAAAGCGAGGCTTGCCTCGCGCAACCAGCCCCAAGCCACCTGGCCGTTACTCATCAACCAAGCTGTCAACAATCCACTACTATCAGGCCCCGACCAGCATGACGAAAAAAAGAAACGCCCTCCTGTGACGTCACAAGCAACAGCGCCACCGGGACCATACTTAAACGCTTGGAAGCTGCTCACCGCCGGGATTTGCGGCCACGAGTGGCATACTGTTAATACGTGCCTTCTTCTGTCATAGGTAGGAAACTTTTGTTCACACTCACCGCAATTGCAGCTACCACAACTTTATGAGGCCGTAAATCCCACCACGTGTGTTGTTACATTTGTGCCATGGGTGTCGACGTTTGTACGTACCGTGCACGCATCGGTACCTTCTTTCCCAGCCGAGCACACGGGTGCCGTCGTGTCGATTGCTTCTTTGAAGCGTTTGGTTTAACCCGGGTACTTTGCCCTAAACCTTCTTCACTGCTACTGTCTATGTGCCTTGCGCTCCTGCTGCTATCAGCTGGAGATGTCGAAGCAAATCCAGGGCCCAAAATCGATGATGTGCTCGCACTTGTCAAGGAGTGTCATGAAGAAACCAAAACGGCTCTGGCAGAAATCAAACAGCATATCACAAGCATCGACACTCGAGTTCGCGCTATCGAACGAAGTATGAAAAATGTGTCTGATTGTAAGGTTAACATCGATGCCGCCGCTGATTCCGTTAAAGAAGTGAAAGTTCACATTAACAAAGCCAATGAAGAGCTCGTAGATCTCGTGGATGACATGAATAACCACATGCGCAGAAACAATCTTATAATTAAGGGTCTTGATGAAGTCGAACATGAGGACTACGTGGAATCGGAACGTATTGTAAGGGAATTTTTTTCTAAGCATCTCCGGCATGACGTTGGCGACATTGAACGGGCTCACCGCGTTGGTCGCAGTCGACCTAACTTTCATAGGCCACTCATTGTAAAATTTCTGAACTTTAAATCAAAAATAGAGGCCCTGAGCCTTGGACATAAACTGAAAAACCTCGAATCACCCAAAGTATGGCTTGAGGAAGATTTTTCCCAGAAGGTTCAGTTCGCTAGAATGAAACTGCGTGAATTTGGAAAGACAAATAGAACTAACGGAGAAAAATACTATGTGCGCTTTAACAAGCTTCACACGCAACGCGGCATTTACCGCTATGATTCATCCATAAACCAAGTAGTCCAGGTTTCTGCAAAAAATCAGCCCTCCTCTAGGTGACACACTGTGAGTCGCTCACGTAGCTTCCAAACAATAGCCCCAGTTTCCTTACTCCTAGCAAACTTCCGCAGTATATTTCCAAAGCTTGACACCCTTAAAGCTATTATGCACACATGTTCAGCCGATATCATTATCGGCACAGAAACATGGCTTTCCGACTAAATATCAAATAAACATCTTACCCTTCCTTCAAACTTCGAAATTTTTCGCAAGGACAGGTGCGGCTCCCGCGGGGGCGGCGTAATGATCGAAGTTAAAGAAGAGTATCGCCCATCACAAATAGACATCGATTCACCATTAGAAATTATCTGGGTCAGCGTTCACATTGGCCATACACCTTGTGTCTTAGGCGCTTGTTACCGTCCCCCCGATGGTCCCGCAGATTTCATCGACAGTTTAAACGATACAATTGGCACCATCTTGCACGAATTTACAAGTAGATTGTTAGTTATAGGTGGTGATTTTAACTACTCGGGTATCGACTGGCCAACAAACTCCGTCACTGCGCAAAATAATCGCCTCGAATGCCTTAGCTTCATTCAATGTATTGATTACCACCAACTTACGCAAATAGTATGCGAACCAACGCGGAGCGCACATTTGCTTGACCTCATTCTCACAAATCAACCCGAAATTACTAACACACACGTCATTGACGAAATAAGTGACCATAAGGCCATACACTGCACACTATCAGTGGCACGCGCTATCAAAACTAAAACAGAAAAAGAAATCTTCAACTACGGACGCGCTGACTTACAAAAAATGAACGATATGCTGGAAACCTTAACTGTTAATCTTGAAACTGGGTTGCAGGATCGTACAATTAATGAAAACTGGTGTCTATTTCGCGACAAGCTCAAAGAAATTCAGGCATCTTGTATTCCAAAAACGGTAATAAGCTCTAGGACGAACGACCCATGGTTTACCCGGGACGTCAAACGGCTTTTAAACAGGAAAAAGGGGCCTACAGAAAGTCAACTCGAACCAACGATCCTGATGACTGGCAAAACTACAAACAGATTTCTACTTTAACTGAACAAACAATACGTGAGGCAAAACATAAGTATTTTAATATTACGCTCCCAAGTATTGTGAAAACCGACCCTAGCAAATTCTGGAGTATTATTAACCCCAAGAACAAAAAAAAATTGCCCGCAGCTTCCCTCGGGGGAACACTGAGGAGGATGCGGAGCATATAACTGGTTAACGGGGTGTTAAAGTGCGACTTGCTTGGGTCGATGGCTAAATTTGTTAACGTGGTTGTGAAATGGGATGTTAAATTGCGACTTACTTGGGTCGATGGCTAAATTGGTTAACGTGGTTGTAGGAGGGGGTGTTAAATGAGTGAATACGTACACACGTATGCGAAAGGGCGGCGCTGGTCGAAGGGACGTCGATCATTGTGTTTGTGGATTCGTTGGAATTCATTTCACCGCGACCTTGGCGTCGACGCGCCGTACAAACCAACCGACGAGCGGCAACTGAACGAGCGAGCGCCGACCTTGAGTATATATACAGCGCGACGGCGCATGCACTGTCAGCTGTCGAATGTTCGAGAAGGGGGAGAAGCGCAACGGCGCATGCGCGCGCGTCAGCTGCCGATGTTCTCGAAGCGCGACGGCGCATGCGCGCTACATTATACAGCTAGCGAATGTTCGTGAAGAGGAGAAGCGCACGCGGTGTGTAAAGGAGGAAGGGTGCACAGATGGTGGAAGAAGGAGGAGGAAGCTTGCGGACGGCGCCGCATTACAAGCCTCGAGTATTAGATGCTCCGCATCTAAAACACGGTACCCGTCCTAACCAATGCAACCGGGGTTAAGTTATCCTTGCAAGAATGTGCCGAACATTTTAACAAAACCTTTGCCAAAGTTTTCACTACCGAGCTACCTTTAAATGACTCTTTTGATCCGTCGCAACCAAACATAGATTCCAGTGTTACGCCCATTATAATTACAGCCCATGGCGTGGCATGCGCTATAGACCCCCTAGCTTCCAAGACCAGCCCCGGACCTGACGGTATAACAGCGAAGCTTTTGAAAATAACTTCTCCTTATTCAGCTTACCTGCTTTCGTTGTTATTTCAGCAATCCCTAGATTCAGGTTGCTTGCCGGACGATTGGAAATTTGCCCATACCCTACCATTTTTCAAATCTGGCGACCGGTCTGATCCCCTTAACTATAGGCCTATTTCACTCACTTCAATCAGCTGCAAGTTGCTGGAACATATTCTTTTCACACATGTTGTAACCCACCTCAATCAGAATAACTTCTTCATTAGCAATCAACACGGATTCAGGAAACATTTCTCATGTCAGACACAACTTTTTGAGCTGGTCACTGACCTCCACGTTTCGCAGCACAGGTTGCTTTGTACCGATGCCATTTTTGTCGATTTGTCGAAGGCGTTCGATCGGGTTCCACATCAGTGTCTAATGGCTAAAATTTGTAACCTTAATCTGGATGACAAAACAACCCACTGGATTCGTAGTTTTTTAACAGACCGTTGGCAATCTGTAAAATTAAATGACCACGTTTCTAACCCAGTGGGTGTCTCATCAGGAGTCCCCCAGGGGTCAGTACTTGGCCCTTTACTGTTTCTGATTTATATAAACGACCTCGCATGTAACATTTCCTCGTCAATTCGTCTCTTTGCCGACGACTGTGTGATATATAGAGAAATAGTAACTTCCGATGATGTTTCTACACTCCAGCATGATTTATTTACTCTAACTGAATGGTGCGAAAAATGGCAGATGAAAATAAACGTAGAAAAAACTAAGCATGTGCAATTTTCTTCTACGACAAGATCCGAAACTTATAATTACCTAATAGATAATGCCAAAATAGAAACAGTTTCATCTTTCAAATATCTGGGAGTTACGTTCACCTCCGATTTAAGCTGGACCCCCCATATAGAAAAAATCACATCAAAGGCGTGTAAAAAGCTCGGCCTGCTCAAGCGTCACCTTTATTTAGCTAATTCAGAGACACGACTTCACGCGCATAATGCTCTTATCCACTCTTCACTAGAATACGCGCAAATCATCTGGCATGCACATCAGACGTGTCTGACTAACATGCTTGAATCCGTACAAAACAAGGCCGCGTGCTTCATTCTGTCATCGTACTCAAGATACCAGAGTGTATCTGCCTTGAAGGACGAACTTAATCTCCCCCCTCTCACCCAACGCAGGCAGTTGTCAAGATTAACTTTTTTTCACACCCTGTACCATCATCCAACACCATTCGCTCGCACATTTATACTCCCGGCACCCTATACGTCCGCACGCGCTGACCACGCTCACAAAGTTGGCCCAATTTTTGCCCGAACAAACAAATATCAGAACTCACCCCTTGTTCTGGCAATCAATGAATGGAATTCTTTACCTAGCAGCCTAGTGGACCAAACAGACACCTCTTCTTTTCAAACCGCACTCCTCGCTTTTCTAGCTATTTAAAAACCCTGTAACTTGTCTTCATCATGTTCATCTTTTATAAGCTGTAAATTTGTGTTCCTGTCTTCCAAATACCAGACTTTCTGTCACTTTTACACTTTTTTTATTTGTTTCACGCTGTACTTTGCAATTGTGTACTTTTGCTGCCTTTATGATATTGTAATGTCACTTTTGTTGTGTTGATTCTTTCTTTTTACAATATTGTATGTTGTGTCGACTTTCAACCCATTCCCCCCCTATGTAATCCCCATTTGCGCCCTTAGGGTACCTAAATAAATAAAAATTATAAATAAATAAAATAAGCCAAACTTGGCATAGGAAAAACCAGGTGTATGCATTGAAAAACAAGAGAAAGAGGGGACATAAGAAGAAAGGCAGGGAGGTTAACCAGGGCTGAGCCCCGGTAGGCTACCCTGCATTAAGAAAAGGGGAGAGTGGAAAGAAAGGTATAGGGGAGGAAAGAAAAGTCACTGACTGGGCCGATGCGTGAGAGTTTCACGTTTCATATCACAAACAATGAAACAGGCCGGTGTCTGAGAAAACGCAACAGCGCTTTCTTTGCCTTTCTGAATTGGGATGGGCAGTGCCATGGTCCCAATACTTTCTCGAGAATGAAATCCCTTCTGTCCAGTTGATTTAGAACACTGCGCAGGTGAAGCCTTTCGTTTGTCGGGCAGTAACATAGGATGTGTTCAATAGTCTCATCAACGGCGCAGGCGTTGCACTCCGCGCTGTCGGTCATCCCAGTCTAAAATGAGTAGGCATTGGTGAAGGCTACGCCTAGACGCAGATGGCACAACACTGTACTCTCCTCCCAAGAAAAACGAGAGAGTTGCCGCAGTTGTAGAGATGGGTCGAGAGTATACCGTCGAGGATGTGCGAACTGTGATGACTGCCACTTCTGAAGTGTGACGTTCTGCGCCAGCTTACTTAGGTATCAAGCAGTGTCAATCCTAGATAAAGGTATGAAAACAGGGTTTGTTTTTCCGTGTGCATTTCTGGCTGCTTCATCGGTGAGGTCGTTGCCGGAGATACCACAATGACTTAGTATCCACTGGTATACAACGTTGTGTCCTTGTTCGGTCGCATATTGCAGCCTTTCTCTAATCACCCACACCAGTTGTTCTTGTGACCCGCGACAAAGTGCCAACAAAAGACATTGCAAAGCCGCCTTGGAATCGCAGAATACTGCCCATCGATTAGCCAGTTGTTGCTTGTTATAATCGATGGCACCTCGCAGGGCAACAATTGCCGAACCAGTCGATGGACTCACGTGAAAAAGTTCGTTAGTGATGTTGGTGTGTCGCGATGGGATGACGGTGGTGCCGGTGGAGCTAGTCTGGGTGGTAAGCCATCCGTGTATACGTGGATTCTGTTAGCATAGAAAGTGTGCAAACAGTCCAGAGCTGCTTGCTTCAAGGCCAAGGTAGAAAGGACTTTTCTATTTCTTATTCCTGGGACGTAAAGGTGCACGTCGGGTTGTCGTAGGCTCCACAAGGCGGACGGTGAACGCCCCAAGACAAGGAAGGCAATGTCATAACCAATATAGATAGAATAGTTGAGATGGTAGAGGAGTTTTACAGAGAGCTGTACGGAAGCCGAAAGAACTGGATGATATCGTAAAAAGTAATAATAGCCCGGAGGAATTCAACATATCCTGCCAATAACGACAGGGTAAATAAGGAAATTCTTAGAAGGAATGCAAAGAGGCAAGGCCGCTGGTGAGGATATGGTAGCAACAGACCAAGTGAAAGACGGCAGGAAAATTTTGTTAGAAAAACTGGCCAACTTTTATATACAAAGTGTCTCTTGACCAAAAGGGTATTAGAATCTTGGGAGAACGCCAGCATTATCTTAAATCATATGGAAGAAGACGTGAAGGACTAGAAAATTACAGGCCGATCAGCTTATGTTCAGCTCTCTACAAGCTATTTACAAAAGTTTAACTAATAGAATTAGGGTGGCTTTATAGTTCTATCAGCTAAAGGACCAAGCAGCATTTCGTACAGGCTACTCCACAATAGACCATATTCATACTATCAGTCAGGTAATAAAGAAATGCGCGGAATACTGCCAACTCCTATACATAGCCTTCATTGATTACGAGGAGGCGTTAGACTCAGTCGAGACATCAGCAGTTATGCAGCCACTGCGGAATCAGGGCATCGATGAACCCTACTTAAACATGCTAGATTCGATCTACAGCCCCCATAATTTTCCATAAAGAAAGCGACAGAATCCCAATAAAGAAGGGTGTAAGGCAGGGAGGCATGATCTCTTCAATGCTATTCACTACGCATTTACATGAGGTGTTCAGGGCCCTAGATTGGGAAGAAATAGGGATAAGAGTTAATGAAGAGTATCTTAGTAACCTGTGGTTCGCTGATGACATTGCCTTGATGAGTAACTCAGAGGACCAATCACAGCTCGTTTTCACGGAACTGGACGCGGAAACCAGAAGAGTAGGTCTTAAAATGATATGCACAAAAGTAATGTGCAGCAGTCCTGGTAGAAAACAACAATTTGCGATAGGTGGAAAGACGGTGGCAGTTGTGAAAGAATATGTCTACTTATACAGGTAGTCAGCGCAAGGCAGAACTACCAGAGTGAAATAACTAGAAGGATAAAAATGGGGTGGACCGCATTCGGCAAGTATTCTCAAATCATGAGTCGTAATCTACCACTAACCCTCTAGAGAAAGGTATATAATACCTGCGTCCTGCCGGTACTCACATACGGAGCAAAAACCTGGAGGCTTACAAAGAGCATTCAGCTGAAATTGAGGACGCCGCAGCCAGCGATGGAAAGATAAATAATAGGTGTAACCTTCAGAAACAAGAAGATAACTGACTGGGTCAGGAAACAAACTGGGGTTAGGAATATCATAGTTGAAATCAAGAACAAGAAATGAACATGGGCCGGACACGTAGCCCATGGGCAGAATAACTGCTGGTCATTAAGGACAACTGACTGGATTCCCAGAGAAGGCAAATGCGTGAAGGGCAGGCAGAAAGTTAGGTTGACGGACAAGATTAAAAAGTTCGCAGGTGTAACGTAGCAGCAAAAATCAGAAGAATGGGTTGATTGGGAGATCATAGGAGAGGCCTTTGTCCTGCAGCGGGCGTAGTCGGGCTGATGATGATCATCCAGTGCCATGTTTGTTCGTGCCTTTTGCATTACAGAACCCATATGTAACCTTAACATTTTATTAAACGAAAGTCACCGCACCAATGAAAGAGGTTGCATATAATACTTTTAAAACTTTTTTTGTCTCTCTCATTGTAAAAAGATGACCATTACACACTTCTTCGAACTTGTGTGGGTGCCTATAAAAAAGCAACAATCACACGTTGAGGTGTTAGTCACCAGAGGTTCTCGTTATCGTAGACTCTCCGTTAGCACAGAAGTTATTTAACTTGGTCAAATTACATCGCACCTCATCACACTTATCTGTCATACACGCATGCTAGATTTCTCGACATATCAACTCCAAGCTCTAGGTATTAACTTCGGTGACCCAGAAAACACAGCCACTGCCTTTTACGCTGCTTTGGGTGTCGCCTTCTCTGAAAAAATGCGCTCATATTTGCCTTTTACGATTAAAAAAGGTTAAAAAAATAAGAGTACTTTTGCTGCGTTCCGCGTTACTAAACTCTGAACTACCCATTCATCAAATACGTATTTGACCGGAAAGGTAACGCCATACTGTGCTCCGGAGCAAATTAATAACCGAAATACGCTCACGAGGGCAGAAGAGGTAGGCTAACATCGCATGGGTTCCAATTCCCAGCGCGCATGCCCACCCTCGCTCGCAGGATCCTAATGAAACGTAACGAAACACACGTTCCTCTAAGCTTCACCTTCTCCCCCCTCCTTCCCCTATATCTGCGCCCTCCTAATCTTTACTGTCATCAGTATGTCTGCGATGTTTAATATTTGGTGGTGGTTGTCGCACTTTAAAACAAATGGCTGCACTGCGTCTGACACGGGTAATTTTCATGCGCTTCATTGTCTGCTCTTGGCAAATATGAAGCTATGGGGAAAAACACAATAATGATGACGAAACTTCGCACTCTCATCACTGAATCGAGACGCGCGAACACTTAGAAACGACCTCAGCAGCCGTCTGTTTGACAAATACTCACGAGCCGACTTTAGCGCCCTTTAGGCACCCGCAACTGTGCTCGTACTTACTTAAGGGCGAAAACATTGTACTAAAGAAAATAAACACGACGAAGCCAACCAAACGACACTCATTAGCCGGTCGTACTTGAGAACGTTTGACGTTGTTTTAAGAGATTGCTTCGCGAGCGCACTGCATGAACACCGACGCACTGAAATACATGTGGGAAGGGTGTGTCAGGAAATTCTTTGAGACAGGAGAAATTTTCTCTGGACGACGAAGCAAGTTGTGGAAATGAAATGGCTTGCGAGAGTTGAAGAATTAGGGAGGGGGACAGGAGCGGTGGAGTTCGGGGTGACTGTGGGCGAGTGCGGCTCAGCCGAAAACGACACTTTAATGACGTTACTTATTTTGAGATCAGTGATTAGCCAGAAAGCGTGTTCTATAGCTGTTGCTCCCCCTAGCGAGACGACGAGGAAAGATGGGTTGGAGAAAGATGGTCTCGTCTGGCTCTGACAAGCGTCGCCTTGGACCAAGTGGGGAGTGGGACCAGCGCATGCGTAGTCAAATGTGGAACGAATTTTTCTTCTCTTTCGTGTCAATCGCCAAGGTCGCAGTAAACGTAATTAGAGGTCAGTAGCGTGGGATCGGCGCGGGGACTCCTTTGCCCCATATTGCATGAAGTCCAGCTCATTAGCGAATGGCAGGTATTACTGAACCTCCGCTGCGTAAATGTAGACTGAAAAGTGAAAAATATAAAGAAAAGATTAGCAGGTTTGTTTTCTTAGAAAAGCCTCATTTTTCAAAGAATGTATAGAGCTCATACACTAGCAACCAGTCGTACTGTCGATATTTCATGTCGTCATTAGCCAATGCTTCTCCTAAATCTAATCTATTACGTGTGGGGAGGCTGGAGAAGCTTTTCTGGTGTTTTCTCGCCGCCTTCTACACGGGATCTCTCTGCCAACACTAGCGTTACTTCTAGGCACCGCGTATATTGCGTGCTGCCCATATGATGTTCTGCAGTCTTTGTGATAGGTCAATGAATAGAAACTATATTGCTCACGGAGTCGCTACGTTTGCTGCTTTCAGTCTAAGTAGACAAGAACTGACCCCAAATGTATATATGGTTCATGTGCAGACAACGCCCATTATGTTCCCACATGCTTGCTAAATGCAGTGCTTACGCTTTACCTGTGCACGAAGACTGGGTGGGACACGCAAGCCTATATTTCTGCATGCAATTGGGTGTTTGTATCACTTTTCTTTATTTCCTTTGTCTTCTTGTATTCTCCATTAACTCTTATCCCTAACTGTTCCCATTCTAGGCTTCTGAAAACCTCCTGTAAGCACGCGGTAAATAGCACTGGGGAGATTGTGTCCCCCTGCCTTACACCCTTCTTGATTGGTATTCTGTTGCTTTCTTTATGAAGCACTATGGTAGCAGTTGATCCCCTGTAGATTTCTTCCAGAATGTTTATATATACTTCATCTACGCCCTGATTCCGCAGTGTCTGCATGACGGCTGATATTTCTACTGAATCAAACGCCTTCTCGTAATCTATGAAGACTATGTATAGTGGTTGGTTATATTCTGAGCATTTCTCTATTACCTGATTGATAGTATGCATGTGGTCGATTGTTGAGTAGCCTGTACGAAATCCTGCTTGTTCCTTTGGTTGATTGAATTATAATGTTTTCTTTACTCTGTTAGCAATTACTTTTGGAAATAGCTTGTATACTACAGAGAGCAAGCTAATCGGCCTGTAATTCTTCAAGTCCTTGTCATCTCCTTTCTTGTGTATTAAGATGATGTTAGCGTTCTTCCAAGACTCTGATACTCTTCCTGTCAGGAGACACCTCGTAAACAGGGTGGCTAGTTTTTCTAACACAATCTGTCCTTTATCTTTCAGCAGATCTGATGTTACCTGATCCTCACCAGCAGCTTTGCCTCTGCATGCTCTTTAAAGCTTTTCTGACTTCTATCATTACTGGTGGGGTGTCATCTGGGTTACTGCTAGTTCTTATAGTATTTATGTCGTGGTATCCCGGCTACTGTACAGATCTCTATAAAACTCCTCCGCTATTTTAACTATCCTATTCATATTGGTAGTTCTTTTGTCTTCTTTGTCCCTTAGCGCATACATCCGATTTTTGCCTATCCCAAGTTTCCTCTTTACAAGTTTGCCTATCCCAAGTTTCCATCCATGAGTATCACCCACTAAATTATCAGACGTCACAATCCCTGTACATAGCTATACAAGATATTTTATTATTCGTAAGTGGTTGCTATACGTCACTTCCGTGGCTTTGTGATCGGTGAAGTGGTGAATTGGTGATGGGGCGTGGTTTTATGTTTGCAAGGACGAAATAGTGGGCAGTTTGCAAAGGTGCGTAGGTGTTCACGTATCTACAAGGAATGGACACAGTGGGACAATTCGTGGACACAGTGGGTTAACGCGCACCTGGATACAGGTACACGACCATCTTGCATTTCATATTGGCTACTTCTCAACGGTATTTGCTTTATGGTCGGTAGAGTGGTGGATCGGTGATGGAGCGTAGTGAGATATTTGCAAGGACGAAGTAGTGGGCAGTTGGCAAAGCTGGAACTATATAGGTGGTCACGTACATACATACAAGGCATGAACAGACCCACGCCTTCAGAAGCTTCGCCCCTAAAAGTACCATCACGGATACGCTCAACCCCTTTTCATCTGTGTGTGGGGAACTGAGCAGACATTATGCTTCATCCTCTTTCATTTTTCCAAGTTTAAAATAAATATATCGACAAAAACGCTGCGATCGGTAACACATAAGTGCGCGCTCAATTCATGCTCTGTTTTTTTTTTCGTAATTGTCGTAGCAGTTTGGCTACAGGGCATACTTAAACACATCACATGGGACCAGTACCATTCCATAGGCCCTCCGGCCACTTTAGCTCTTGGGCCAACTATACTCGCACATAACGGGCAGCTCAGAAAGGAGCGTCATGAATCCGTGTCCCATTCCGCATGTCCCTGTAGTTTTTGTGTCGCGTTCAACTTACACTTTCGCCGTAACGATTCCTTATGCTTCGAAGAGACATAAATCTAGGATACTTCTCCACCCCTTTTGATAGCTTTTCGCCGTTTCTTCTACAGTGATGCCAACGAAAGCAAATGGTTCTCCTCGTCCAAAGCGGATGGAAATTAATGCAGTCTTTCCAGGCTTTGCGCCTCAACGGCTACTTCTTATTGATTCCGCGGCACCAGAAAAGCCGGCCACGGGGGAACGCGGCTGAAAGAGACTCCTCCCGCTTCTAGCGCGCTTAATACGCTTCTTCCATTTCTCTTTACGATTGCCTAATGTGTTATCTTCTGTTTTATGCAAGAACGCTGTCTTCGTCGAGCGAATCGATACGTCTTGATGTCGGGGCACCCAGTTTTGCGTATTTGTACTAATATTTTTTTTTCTTGCCTTGACTGTCATCGTCCTTGCTTTACTATGGTCCAGTACTCCATATGTACTTAAGCCAGCAAACCTTTTCGCAGTACGTGACCGACAGCACGCTGTTAGCGCCGTGCGTCACGTTTGACATCACTGAACTCTCCCCTCTACTTTCTATGTTGAATACATGTTGCTTCTCTTCTCCGTAGTTCCAGCGGTGTGTTAGTGCGTGTTTATGAGCGTACGCGCATGTGTAGCAGATAATAGATAGCTAGCTAGCTAGCTAGCTAGCTAGATAGATAGATAGATAGCTAGATAGATAGATAGATGGATGGATGGATAGATGGATAGATAGATAGATAGATAGATAGATAGATAGATAGATAGATAGATAGATAGATAGATAGATAGATAGATAGATAGATAGATAGATAGATAGATAGATAGATAGATAGATAGATAGATAGATAGATAGATAGATAGATAGATAGATAGATAGATAGATAGATAGATAGATAGATAGATAGATAGATAGATAGATAGATAGATAGATAGATAGATAGATAGATAGATAGATAGATAGATAGATAGATAGATAGATAGATAGATAGATAGATAGATAGATAGATAGATAGATAGATAGATAGATAGATAGATAGATAGATAGATAGATAGATAGATAGATAGATAGATAGATAGATAGATAGATAGATAGATAGATAGATGGTCGGACGGACGGACGGACGGACGGACAGACGGACAGACAGAATTATTTGCAAATCTTCAGCAACAAATATTTGTTTGGTTTCTTTCATCAGCGTATTGTGATGCAAGCATGCTTCACCAACCATGCGTATTGTTGACTAAGTGATTGAAACTTTCTTAGGTTCACAAAAATTGAAACAAAAGTCAATGACATGTCTCAAGGCACTTTTAATATCGTTAGCGGGGAACAATATCAACATTTTTTTCTTGAAATCCTGCAGTTCATGACGATGCTAACCGTCTCTCCGATTTTCTCGCTATATGTGGTTTTCGAATTAATTCTCAACAACAATATTTTTGTTTTCATGTGATCATCATGTTATATAGCGAATACCACTTCAAGACATGTCCTTTTCTGACTCTCTCAGCCTAGAGTATTAAATTTTTTTTCAATTCTTGGTGAGACCACTGAGGACAGCGGAATGTAATCGGCGCCTTTCAATGCTTCTCTATATGCTTTTTTGGGGGCGAAGGTCCTTTTACTCTAACCTTGTCATGCGTCGTGCGCAACCGAGAGAAGAAGAGACCAGAAAAAAAAGAAGGCAGTATCTCCCGTACAGTACAAGAGACGGCGTTGTCTCAAGGAAGTACACACAAACTGCAGTTGAATGAAGATATCCTAGATGACGCTGTACCGCTACTTTACAATTGGCAGCTGAGCGGTTTGTATGCCCCGCCGCGGTGGTCTAGTGGCTAAGGTACTCGGATGCTGGCCCGCAGGTCACGGGCTCGAATCGCGGCTGCGACGGCTGCATTTCCTATGGAGGCGAAAATGTTGTAGGCCCGTGTGCTCAGATTTGGGTGCACGTTAAAAAACGCCAGGTGGTCGAAATCTCCGGAGCCCTCCACTATGGCGTCTCTTATAATCCTGTGGTAGTTTTGGGACGTTAAACCCCACATATCAATCAATCAATCGAGCGGATTGTACCTGGGTGCGCGAGGAAGTAGTGCCTCTCTGTCTCCTGTATTGTCGCCGTACGGGGCGGATCGTGGGTGGGGCATGGACGAAGCAGAGCGGAGGGCATGGAGAGCCGCTGCGGCTCGTGCTCGTCGCCTCGTTGGTGGGACATGGACAAAGTGGAGTGAAGAGCCTCAGCGGCTCGGGCACATTGTCAGACAGACACACAGACAGACGAACGTACACACGGACAGACAGACCCATGGATGGACGGACACAAGGACGGACGAACAGACAGTCGGGTGGACACACTGACAGACGCCTTGTCCCACTCACGATCATCCACTAGCTGCGAATATAAAAATAAGAACTGATAAAGCAGATTAGATTCGAGAGATTGCGTAAAAAATGTCACGTGGTATGCAGAAGTATATAAAAAAGTTAGCCTGTATTTTGCATTCATGATACAGCCACAATAAGCATGAAGTGTTTTCTTCAATCAAGAACAATACACGTGCTTGTTTGACCCCTCACGGTGGTGCAGTGTCTAAGGCAATCGGCTGCTGACCCGCAGGTCATGGGATGGAATCCCGGAAGCGTCGGCCTCATTTTCTATGTAGGGGCAAACGCTTCAGTTTCATGGGCTTTGTCTTAAGTGTCCATTAAGCCACCCCAAGTAGCCGAAATTTCCGAAACCCTTCACTGCGGCGGCTCTCATAATCATGTTTTCGTTTGGGATGTTAAACATGAACAATCATGATCATTTATTACGTGCTTGGGCGAGTTTTCAATGCGAAGGAGATTTGTTCCTGCGTTCTTATCGTTTTGGGCTATGCCATCACTCGTGAAAAATTAAACCAAGATGCCACAGCTTTTACAATCAGTCTGATTAAGTGGTTTGGGAAGGTAACAAAATGTACTATCGGCGTCAAATGAATGGTGACCAACGGCAGGCAATCGCGATGGTATAGTGCGCTCCGTTTAGTCATTATCCTCAACAGGCACACGCATCTGGTTTGACAGCATTCGCACAAGTAGGCGCCTGCCCACGGTAGTGTGACTAAACTGTGCACACTACACCATTGCGATATCGTGCTGCTGATTGCGTTTCATTATACGTCTATGTACGTAAAGTTTTGTAAATGTACGTAAATGTACGTTAATTAAAGCGCAAGAACCTGTCATGTGATACGGATTCATTTGTTATCACTACAGTGCCAGTGTTTCCATGCATATACAAAAAAGGCGATTACCGATGCTGCCGACTGGCCACTCTATATAAGATATGCAGACTATACACAGTCAAATCTACGTTTCATTCCTTCCGTTTATTTATCAAAACTTCGTCTCTCTATTACCTCCATCCAAAAAAGGTGGCAGAACCCGATAATCATTCTGCCACCTTGTCTCTTCTTTATTCTTCTGTTTATTATTGTATTGTACACCATTACTCAGTCTGACAGTGGCCTTAAACATGCGTAAACATCTCTCGTTTCAGCATACTCGCTTGAATATCAATTTTGATTAGCAAGCTCCCAACTACAAAAGTTGTCCCAACTGGGTACAAAACCCAACAGATATTGCATTCAGGATCAGGAATTGTACGCCGTGTTCATCGAGTCGTAAAGTAATTACCTCTTGAATGGGGCCCCCGACCATCCGTGAAGCAGCCGACACGGCTCAGCTGCCCTTCATTCCGCTGATGCCCTCGTCTCACGGGCACATTAGGTTGCTCAAACACGGCCTAACTACGTGTTGACCTCGTCATTTCTCGCTCTTGTAAAAGAGAGAGGATGAAAGAGTCGGCAAAGAGCTAAGCGGGAGATTAACGGTGGGTCGCTGGAGATTAATCGCTGGGTTCATCAAGAGTACACCTGGGACACCGCACTGCTAATCCTGTCGTCATCGATGCGGCGACAGGAGAGTGCCACAGATTTTATCTTTGCGAAGTCAATATAGGTTGGGCGCCATATTCGACTCCGATAAATCAAGTGAAAGAAGTCTATCCTCCACCTGATAGTAAAAGAAGATGGCGCCTTTCATATCTCCGCGCTAATGTCTTTCCAACTGCTTAGAAAATCGCCCAGTGTGCGTGAAATCATCAGATGGGTTACCGGGAAACGTAACGTTTAGTTTATAGTGCAAGCGAAAAAAAGTTATTTGCTGCTTCACGCATACAGAAAGGAGTCTAAAGAAACAATTCTGATAATACCACAGCTCTTTCTTTTTTCTTTATAAGAGTTGGATGTCAATATTATACCGAAGCAGGTCGCTACTATAGAGATGGATCATTACGAACGAAATAGTGGTTGTGTGCAACCCTGATTGTCGGTGTAGCAGTTCTTTTTTTTGTGTTTAAGACATGAAAAGTGACACAGGCTTGACTGTGGGCTGTCTGCTGTCTGTCATAAAGATTATCTGCCCCCCTAATGAGCATGAGCTATAACGAATGTAAGGCATTAACCAAGCTTGAAACCCTTGCGCTCTTCTATTTTTTGTTGTTGTTGTTGCTGCTATACTATAGGCCAAAAAGGTTTATTTTTTAAACCTCCTTGCGCTAGACACGCTTTTCAGTTGTGCATACATCTAGTGCCTATACTACTGTTATAATAACGCACTCATATGTTATCAGTGGCAGGGATAATCATTTCCGTTCATCTGCGTTTTGTCTAAATATATAGACCTGAAGCTTCGTTTTACAGAACGTACACGTAAAGCCGAATACAATATACGATGCAAAAGTGCCATGTTTTTCAGTGTTTGCATATTACTAAACTGTCACATTTTTCGAGAACTCTTTCTCTGCATAAGTAATCGTGTTGACAAAACTGTTTTCCTTCTCGATGGTTCCATAGTGACCTCAATACTGCAGCTGTATAAGCAAAGTTGGTCCACCTACAGCGCATGTACTGTTTTGTCTTGTCCTTTGTATTCGTTAGAGCACCAGCGTGATACACAGAAAGATAAATCGGTTGACCTATTACCAAAATCACTTACGAGCGAAAATCTTCGAGATACTGGCCCAATGCGTTATAACCACACAACCACACCACAGCGGGAATCAAAAGTGAAGCACAAGCCGAACTGGAGAAGGAGGAGGAGAAGAAGGAGAACAAAGAAGAAGGAATGAAAGGAGGGTCAACCAGACGCACGTCAGCCGAGATATTATAGGCGGAAAACAAACAAAGAAACATCAGGTTTGCTATCCCACGCTGGAAGGAAGGGGACCAAGAAATGAAGAGATGGACATATAGAAGGAAGGCAACATGCAAAAGGGCACACGTAAGCTCGTACTATACACTGCTCCGTTCGATAGTAGCAGATGCAGCAGTGTATCGTGTTTTACTGTGGATTGCTCAGTCAAGGTGCCTACTGAAAAGGCTTGCAAGCACTGGACACGAAAACCGGAATTTTAATTTACCCGCAAAACGTAAAATAAGTTGTGTGACGGACCGCGAGCACACTGCTATAGTGCTGCTATAGGCTTTCTTTACAATGCGGAAAAGATAACAGCGCTAGACGTATCATACAGGAAACAATTTTGTCGGTGGTTTCTGAAAGTGCTCTACATCTCAGTGTTCATAATTTGGGTTTCCAGCCCATTACTGAAAAATCAGGTAATAAAATATGTTAATAAATTAGCATGGAGAGAAGCACAAAATAGCCTGAGTACCTGCAGGCTAGTGTGAGTAGTACGCATTTGGTTCAATTCGCCACTGAAGTGTCTTTCATTTTCAAATTCTTATCTCAAGTTATGTGGGACACCCGGCCTGTATATGGATATATGCCATTTTGTTTCTTTTTTCTTTATTTCTAACAATCAAGCGGAAAGGGGCAAATTTCGCAACGTTTTGGTTAGGGATTGAACCACGCCAACGCACAGCTGGCGCCGGTGATTATACTTCCGGCATCTACATAAGGTAAAACTTACCTCGCGAATAATAATAATGTATGGGGTATTCGGGAATACCAATTCAGGTTATCAAGTGCCGAGCAACAAATCTAACGCCTACTCGAGTATAATAGTATATTCACTTTGGCGCAACGTACCATAAATATATGTTTAGATTAGTGGCGTTTGTGTGAGCGAATTCCAGGCAGCGGAAAAAGCCTACAAAAGAGGGTCTTAATACACGGAGATATTACTTGCCGAGTGCTCATATGTTTGCTAGCCACCTTTGCTGATAATATGCACCGATGCGATGGTTCAGTGTATATGGCACTCTACTGCAAACCCGAAGATCGCAGGATGAAATCCCGGCTGCTGCGGCTGTTGCTGCTGCTGCTGCTGCATTTTAGATGGAAGTGGGAGTGTTTGAGGCCCGTTTGCTTAGATTGAGATGCTCATGAAAGAAGCTCATGAAGTCGAAACTCCTGGAGCCCTCTACTACAGCGTGTCCCAAAATCACGTTTTTGTTTTGGGACGTTAAACCACGGATATCTTTATTATCACTGTTTGTTAATATTAAGAATGGTCTAAGAATTCACCAGTCTTCTTTTAGGGACAATTCTAGCATGAGAGAAGTAAAATTCTTGCAAATACGGGCCCGAGTAGTTTTCTCAATTCAGCCGCTTATGAAGAAAGTGTCATGCTCTACTCAAGCGGGCCATAAAGGCGGCCTCCAAGATAGACAAAGGGTGCGTAAATAGGAATAGGAAAAAAAAGCTTCGGGCGTATTAGCAGCTGTATCATTTTCTTTTCGAAGCTCTCGCAGTGGCACCTTCCATTAATGTAAGCTACGGGCGAACGCTCTACGATCCGCATTCCGCGAAATAGTCGGCCCACTTGTTGTCTAATGGTAAGCGCAAACCGATGGACGAGAGGCGCCATAAATCCTTTCGCGGATTACACAGGAATCTCGCGTGAAGAGGCACGCGCGATAGGAACTCCCGCGATATCCGAGGATTACGTGGATACATAGAGAGAAATGGGGGGGGGGGGGGGAGAGCTGGAGAATCAGTGCAAGCGGGGATTCATTCGGATCGAGCGTATGCGGGGAGGGTAGGCGACCATCCAGCGTTATCTGATTGACGTGTCGGAGACAGCGGGGGTGACGGGCGCATCTCCGGCTGTCGTGTTGGTGAGCTTGTTCGCTTCCGCCTCCTCTGTTCTTCTCCTTTTGTCTTGCTTCTTATGAAGACGGATTATATCGGCAGCGTCTGAGATATCGTCTAAAGTGTTCGCGTTGGCATTACTGAAAACACTACCGCTGCTACGTGTTTTTTTTCTCGCTTCTAGTTTTTTTTTGTCTTTTTGTTTCTCTTTGCACGTTTCTCTGTTCTTCTGATCTATTAAAAACTCACTGGGAGACATCACGTGGAAGGTGCAAGGTTCTGATATTTGTGTATTATCAGAGCAACAAACTTCACGAAGTACTCAACCGCCATATACGTGTTGTGAATAAGCTGAACCTAATTGGTGCTCCACCACGGTGGTCTAATGACAAAGGAACTCGTCTGATTCGCAGGTCACGGGATGAAATCCCAGCTTCGTCGGCTGCATTTTCAATGGAGGAAAAAATGTTGTAGGCCCATGTGCTGGAACTTTGGTGCACGTTAAAGAACCCCAGGTGGTCGAAATTTACGGAGCCGTCCACTAGGGCATCTCTCATAATCATATGGTGGTTTCAGGACGTTAAGCTTCACATATCAATCAATCTGAACTTAATTAGCTTGTATTAATCCTAGTCCACGTTTTTTGAGGATGCACAATTTTAGTGAAATTTGAGAGA
This sequence comes from Rhipicephalus microplus, assembly GCF_043290135.1. Classification (NCBI taxonomy): domain Eukaryota; kingdom Metazoa; phylum Arthropoda; class Arachnida; order Ixodida; family Ixodidae; genus Rhipicephalus; species Rhipicephalus microplus. The sequence continues at coordinate 218,560,821 of NC_134701.1, read as the reverse complement.
ACAGCTTCAAGGTTTTGTTCGTTTGTTTGTTTGTTTGTTTGCTTGCTTGCTCGTTTGTTTGTTTCTTCAATTGTTGCTCCGCGGCGACTGCCCCTGGTTTATTCCCTATGCTCTCGATTGATTGATTGATTGATTGATTGATTGATTGATTGATTGATTGATTGATTGATTGATTGATTGATTGATATGTGGGGTTTAACGTCCCAAAGCCACCATATGAATATGAGAGACGCCGTAGTGGAGGGCTCCGGAAATTTCGACCATGATGATGATGATGATGATGATGAAACTACGCTGCCGTAAATACGTCACGGGCCCCTTTCAACACAGAGCAGCCAAACTTTCAACGCAATGTTTCACATGCGATGAGAGGTCAAGGTTAAAGTAAGGGAATGCGCTTCTAATTCTTCAAGCTCTCGAATAATGCGAACCGTGAAAGGTCAAAGTCGCCAAATCCCCGCCAAGAAAAATAAACACTTCCTTCCCAAACGTTTGTGGATGGTCCGGCTGTGTGTGTTTATTGTTCTTTCAATCTGTTGTTTCTGTGCTTTTGCCGGATGATTTTCCCCGCCGTACAGTGCAACCAAAAACCAAGCCATATTTCTCACCTCACTCAACCAAGAGCAAACATTTCGTTCTGCTCATGCGTTTGGTACCCTCTTTTCTAATATTAAGTTCGCTTCCCTTGGTTGAGTCTGTTTACCGCACAAGTCTCATAATTAAACCCGACTCGTCCGCGTGAGCAAATCTCGTAAAATTTTAACCAAATCCGTGCTTGCTTTTGCGCTCACTCCCTGCATTCATACCCTTCTATGAAGATTTCCTTACACTCTGCAATGCTCTCAAACAAAGAAAGCAAAAGTAAACGATAAAGCAAAACAAGGCGAAAAACAAATGCGTGGTATGAAAGCACGCACTAGAGAAAAAGACGCTGGATGTCTCCGCAACGCTTTCGCGCAGTCGCCCATCTTCGCCTAGCTTAATTAGCTGAGCCCTGTAACTCGTTCGCTTTCTTTCTGCGTTTTTGCCTCATTTATATAAGAAAAAAAGAAAAAATAGGCGAGCCTCGAGCTGCAGGAGTGTCGCGGCGCGGCGTTTGATAAACCGAGTGGTTCGTATTTGCAAATGAGAATTCTCTCGCTTCTCCAAGCGGGTTCGCCTGAAAGGATGGGCGGCAGGGGGCTCACCGTGAAACATTCCCACCTCTTCACGGCACAACGAGCTAACCTAGGGCAGTGAAGTGCGCACACGCCCGTTGCGGATAAACTCGGCAGAGAGCGCATTACGGTTCCATTTGCAGATACCGTATTTCTTTTTCGTTCGTCGCCGAACATACTTTGCTTTTTTGCTCACCGTGTGTTCCATTATTCGTATAATATTTCTTGCTTTTGTTGCTCATTCTGTTCTTTTTCTCTTTTTGAGCAACGTTGTTTGAATTTCCAGTTGGGCCTTTTGTTGGTTTGTCTGTCTTAATTTTGTCGTACTGGTTGTGTCGTGCACCACGACCGCTTGGGCTACTGCTGCTCGCATCCAATGCAGCTATAGCGGGTGGGCGGGCGGGCAGGCCGTAATGTAATGCGGTTGCTTATGGGCAAATTGAAATTTATGCCAAGCGTTTCTCGAAAATTCTTTCACGACACAGCCTTCAACGATACCGTTGTGTCATCATAGGTTCTACGAGTACTGAAAAAAATCTGAGATTTAAATAATTTCGCTACAGGAGGCTGCGACAGTTTTTGCGGCGTGCTGCCCTATGAATATCATATTCTTTTTCTTGATTATTTGATATGTGGGACATAACGTCCCAAAATCACCATGTATTTGATTATGAAAGACGCGGTAGAAGAGGGCTTCAAAAATTTTGAACACCTGGAGTTCTTTAACGTGACCACAAATCTGAGCCCATGGGCCTAGGCTATTTTCGCTTCCACCGTAAATGCAGCCGCCGCCGCCGGGATTTGATCCCGGGACGTGCGGGTCAACAGCCAAGTCACTTAGCCACTAGGCTACTGCGGCGGGGCCCAATACCTTCTCTTCACATGTTCTCAGTAAATGTTATAATTTTATTATAGTGTAATTTTAACATGAGTTCTGATAAATTCCTTGCTTGTGTATTGCAACTGTTTGTTGTAACTATGGCTGGTCCCCTCAGAACTAGAGCTAGCAAAAAATTCCGCCATATCCACGAAGTGAATGATGATGAGTGGGCGAAGCTCCGGAGGTAAACCTGGTAAACCATGAATCCTCTGTACATTTTGCCCACTCGATTTTATTACATCGCTCCCCCTAGCGTACGTCGCCGCACTAAATCGAACGATTGCCTTCAACCAATGACACGCGCCATACGTGACATCATTCCTGTTTTATAAGATCTCGCGTCTTTCATCAACTACAAGTACCGCTTTCTAGTTTATAACATCTTGCATCTTTTCATCATCAGCTACAAGTACCACCATCTAGTAAACACTACAAGAACTAAACGAGAGGTGGCTACATACAGGAGACGGTACTGCCATCTAGTGAACACTGCAAGAACTAAACTAGAGGTGGCTACATACAGGCTACAGGGGACGCACAGCCCACGCCCTAAGGAGCTTCGCCCCTAAAAATAAATCCTCGCAGTTCGACTGTAAACAAATGAAAATAATTGAAAGTATTGAAGGAATTATGTTTCATGAAATTTCAATGATTTTTGGAGAGTCTTTTAGATTGATTGATTGATACGTAGGGTTGTTTAACGTCCCAAAACCACCATATAATTATGAGAGACGCCGTAGTGAAGGGCTTCGAAAATTTCGACCACCTGGGGTTCTTTAACGTGCACACAAATCTGAGCACACGGGCCTACAACATTTCTGCCTCCATCGGAAATGCAGCCACCGCAGCCGAGATGCGAACCCGCGACCTGCGGGTCAGCAGCCGAGTACCTTAGCCACTAGACCACCGCGGCGGGGTGAGCGCCTTTTGGAGATGTTTTACTTTTGATTCCGCAGAGTACACAAGATGAAAATCCACATAAATAAATGAAAATGGAGATATAGTAAAAAAACGAATAAAGGAAGTGTAACCACGAGTCATAAGGTAATAGTGATTTAGGACGACGGGAGAAAATGCGATAGAGAACAGAGTCGTTTCAACAACCCTACCAAGGAAGGCGATGTAGCGATGCACACCCGCAGTCCCATAATAGTTTCGATGGCTTTTCCTTCAACAGTGAAACCTCTCTGGCGACACGCGGACAAATTACCTGAGATCAATTCAGCTCACTCGCCGTCTCTTCGGTGTGGTCGCTTAGGTAGCGCGGCGCGACATAATGGGGCACGTTCATAGCGCCTCCCTCTCATCCCGCCACTCCGTTTGTATGTGCCGGTGCTATAGCGAACACGTAGACTGGGAGAGGTACGAGAAACTGTCAGCTCCTGGCGGCCATCTCATGAACGAAATGTCGTCCTCCCTTGTGTGCGTGTGTAAGGCGTCGTCGATTGCCCCCAGCTGCCGGCATTTCCCCATTTCGCGACCGGCTATTTGCGACGACGGCGGCGCGCGCGCGCACCACGTGTAACGAAAGAAACGGGAGACAAATACGGACCGAAATGCAGTCAGGAAAAGAGAACGAAGGGGCCGGAGCGGCGCTACAAAAATAACAAAACAGGAAGAAAGTCCAGTTCTCCTAGCAGCAGTCCTCGTCCTTGCGTAGTAGATGAGGGTTGCTGTATAGCAAAGGCAAGGAACAAACAATAAAAGAGAGAGACGAAGGAGTCAGTCCTCTTGTCCATTTCTCGGTCCGTCGCTTCCCCAACCGCGTTGGCCGGTGGCCGCTCCCCTCGGCGGCGGTTCCTGATTGCTGCCGGACGGCACTGATAGCCCCATGCGCGGCCCCGTACACTGGCAGCGGCAGATGCCGCGCGAAACGCCGAGCAACGCCGGCAAATGCTTTGTCCCCGCCACCACTATACTTGCTCAATACCTCTCTTAATGGAACCTCCTCACACTGGCTGCCCTCCCAGGCGCTGGCTTCACTGCGCTGCTGCCTGGTTCCTTCGAAGAACCGACTCCCCCCCCCCCCCACGACGACGACTCGCACCGATGCGGGGGCGGGCTCTATTACGGTCGCTGTTCTGATCGAAGTCTGCGGCGCATATTTTGGTGATTCAATTAAATGCAAATATACCGGAGGGACCCGATTCATTGTGGCCCGAGCTGACGGGCTGCTATGCATCTTATTACCATCAGTTAATAGAAGCACGTGCCGTGGAAAGGAAACGAACAATAGTGTGGACTTCTGTGTGGCAGTAAAACCTGTCGAAGTATCAGGAAATTTGGGTACAATGGGAGTATAATGAAACGTGAGAACTGAATATTCCTAGAAATTGGCTAGAAAATTAAGAGAATTTTGTCGAAATAATTTTATTATAAAGATAATATTGCCAAATGATACAGGTTTGAGTTAAGGTCCGAGCATCATGTGATTTCAAATCTCGCAAAATGCTACAAAAACATAGTTTTGAATGTATATGGTTGGTGAGAGCAAATAATTAAATGTTAACCAACCATTTAGGATGATTTATTTCATAGCTACTGGACGCGATACAACTACTACGTAGATAAATCTGCAGCGTCTAATCTAGAAACCATAATTATTGCAATTGCTGGGGTTTACAGACCACCGCAACAGGTATTCTTGAAAGTAGGCAACGTGGCAGCATTCTTTTTACCACTTTAACGAGTAACTATAGCAAGACGAATGTTTTTGCTTCAGTAGTTGTTAAGGTAAATACTCTTGCAGATCATTGCGCATGTGACAATGGGAACCGCCATGACACATCTAAGCCACCGGCGGTATATTGTAACATTACCGGGAATGTTTGGCGTAGAGAGCAGGCACATTTGATTAGATTGCGCCTCTCGTCTAGGGATGCTGATTAAATGTTCGTTCATCATTCAAGCAGAGGTGTGATAGTACCTGTAATAGGCACAACTACAAGTAATTGAATCGTGAAGCGCAGAGGATGCTGCTGAATAAATCACAAAGTGTGCAACAGCGTAAAGCCAAGGCAAGTATCATACAACAAAAAGTTCCATCGCGAGATTACAAGACCCATTTCCCATCTGTAACTTAAAAGAAGAAGGAAAAATAAATTATTTCTTGTTCTTCGGTTGTCAGCTGATCTAAGAATTTTTTAGTTTTATGGGCCAGAACTACGATGTCACAATGAGGCTCATGATGGAAGAGAGAAAAATCTAGATTTATTTTGACCACTACATAGGATGCACCGAGATTTTTGCATACCACTACTGATGCACAGTTACCTTTACAGATAATATAGCAGGTAATCAAAGAAAGTCACCAAACTTGGCAGTTCAATGCCTTACCGCCAATCCGCCATGATTGACGTGCTTTGATATTGTTATGGCGGCTACCACCCTTACAACACGTGCACCACTTCAACGGCGCCGCACGTTGAGTGAGAATTCGAAGCATTAGCCTTGCTCGTTTAATTCTTATGACACGAAAAAAATTCTTCTCTTGTTTTTGTAATGATTACGTGAAATTTTTTCTCGTGAACGAGAATTTACACTCCAGAGCTTCTCGCGAACACACAGGTGGTGTGCCTTTACTCATTAAACGTTCTTACTTTGCATTACTCCTAAGCGAACATTTTTATCAGTCCTGATGTTGAATGTATTATCAGAGAAAAGAGATGGCAGTAGTGTAAAACGCGTAAGTTCTTAATCATGTCCTGCGTAATGTGCTACTAATAACAAGCGCACTGTACAATTTGTTGTGTTATTTCCTGGTTTATCCAAGTGTTTTAAGTGGGGCCTGCTTAACAATCTGTGAAAGAAAAGCTTTGTAAATTTTGCCCTAGAATGACAGCAACTACGAGGCCGAAAGATTTAGTTTTATCAGCAACACGCGCATAAAAAAGAAAAAAACTTTAGTCATGTAGTAATGAAACAAATTTTAAGTCAGCGCACGACTACGCTGACACAGAAAAGAAGGGACAAACATCTGGAGATGCTGTAGGCCCCTGTGCCTAGGTTTGGGTGCACGTTAAAGAACCCCAGGTGGTCGAAATTTCCGGAGCCCTTCACTACGGCGTCTTTTATAATCATATGTGCTTTCGGAACGTTAAACTAACATATCAATCAAGAAACAAACTGCAACGCTGACTTGCGACTGAATTTTTAGTGGGAAACATGAACAAAACAAGGAACACTTCAACCTTTACACTCATCTGACCACACTAAAGCAAGAAAACGGCAGGTCACCTGACATCTCCAATAGCGTAAAAGTCAATATATCGTGCTACCTAAGAACCTAACACTGCTATCATGTAAGGCTATAGAAGTCAAGCTAATGCATTGTTCGCCCTCTTTTTTGATGTTATAGGCTTCAAATATTTCTCTTGAGATTTGATCTCTGTGTATCGATGGAAATTTAGCTTCGTGAAAAATAGTTGTGCAATGGCACTATGCAGAATGTTGGGACACATGTGAGCATACATTCCTTTGCTAAAAACACCTGTGTTACTTATATTTATTGTTTGTTCATTTGATTTGCATACACAGATACACAAGCACACAGTGCAAAGAGGGAGAGAGCAAGCTGGCAACTGCCCCCTGGAGGGGCACAACGCCTGCTCACTCTTTCGGGAGGAGGGAAGAAACAGAGGAAACAAACCTACCTAATGCATCTATTTGGTTAGGCTGTGTATGCACGAACACCGAAAAACGGCAATAGATGCGCGACACTCTTCCTACAGTGTACAAAAAGAGTAACGAGTCTGACCCACCAGCCTTATTTAGATACTCGTGACACGTGCTTCAAACGTTTTCGTTCAACCACCCGATTCTTCAAGCTGAGAGTTGACCTGTCCTTTTCTTGCTTTAGTGTGATCACATGGGTGTAAAGGTTCAAGTTTTGCTTTTTTGTTCAAGTTTCCCATTAAATACTCACTGGCGAGTCCGTGCTGCAGTTTGTACCGTCTTCTCTTGTGTCTGCGTAGTCGTGCGCTGAGCTAAAATATGTATAGGTACTGACACCAGCTGGCCCAGCTTTCAGTCCTTGGCCCAGCTCCTCGGCCCAGTCATACGGTATCTTGAGTGATTTTGTAATTCTGGATTTTGAATTCTGGCCTCATGTTTTGCCCACAACTAAGACTCTCTATGTACCACCTCTTTATGTAGCATGTTGGGGGTGGCACTAGTCAAGCTGCAGATATTGTAGTTTTTGCCCTTATATCCCATCCCTAAATGCCGCACTTACAAGTGCGGCAAGTTTGGCAGCTTATAGTAAAGATGCATGGCTTCAAATAAGTACCGATTAAGAATAAGCTATAGTCATTCGGAGTACTACGTTTCTGTCGTAACAGATGTAGTGACGTGGTGAAATAAACTAAATGTAAAGTTCTTATTCCCAGTATCTAGTATATACGCGACTATAACCGGGGCGGCCGTCACAAAACCATATTACGACGAAATTGCGTTGGCTGACCATTTGCGAAGAATACTTAAGAACTACGAACTTCTCGAATTCAGCCTCTGCTCTTACTGACGCTGCCTTCCAGCTGGAGTGGTAGGCGGGTATCGTCCGGCAAAAACGAAAGCCAGGAGGGGACTGTAGAAGTTCTGAGCACCAGCACGAGGAAAGGACGGGTCTCGAATTCGAAAGGGGCGTTGAAATTTAAAATAAGCGAACCGCAACACCGAGGGAGCCACCGCTTCTCCAGTTCGCTTGAACGGCTCTGAAGCGGGCGTTAATTTGCCTTCCTGTCACGTGCGGCTTAGCGGAGAGTGTCGCACCGATTTCTTCCTTTCTTCGAGTAACGAGCTATATTAGTGCGAGGTCGCAGTATTGATCCGGAATAGAGTTCCTCGCTTCGAAATCAATGAAATTAGACTCCACTTTTCTTCCTTCGAAGCCGAGAGGGCTCTTTCCGCAATCACCTCAGATGTGGCATCGGTTCAGAAGAGGCACATCGAGGAGAATTCCGAGTGCGAAAGAATAACCTGGGACTAAGAAAACGATGACTTCCGCAATGGTCACCGAGGTCAATAATAATTGGATAAAATAGAAAAAAAAAAGTCGGTGAAGATGTATTCTGGGAGTTTAATTTGATAACGTGTTTTTACAGACGACCTGTTCTCAAGAGAGTGCAGTGTGCTACGTTATTACTGCCAGTGCTCAACTACCGTTTCGTAACACGAATACGCAGTGCTTTTTGTTGACTTTAAACAATGGAAAACTAGCTTAATGTTCTTGGGCAGGAATTGAAGATGTCGAACTATGCACCAAATCAGGACGCATTTATCTGAAGAATGAATTTTAACACTGGCCTTAGATTACGAAATGCTTTCTGAAAGAAAATAATTGCCATTTATTCAACTGGCCGAACATGCCGCCAAGGCCCATGGGATCACGGCCGTCGTCCAGGTTTGGTCTCCCCCCCCCCCCACCTCCGTGCCTGAAAGGGCAGGAGGTTCTTTCTGATAATTATATAAAGTTTGTTCATCATCATCATCATCATTTATTCAACATAAGAAAGAATATCAAATTAATGGAATTTTACTTTACAAAGTGCCGATGTGACTGTGAGTCTTCCAGTGACGGGGTGGCTCCCGATGAATCTAGACCAACTGGGACTCTTTAACATTCACTTAAATTCAAGAGTGAAGGTGTTGGTGCATTCTCCACTACCCGAAATTCGGTTGCCAGAGCCCGGAATCGAAGCTTCGCCTTCGTGCTTATCAATATGACGCGTTATCTACTAAGCTACACATACTAGGGTGAAAATTTACAAACTAAACATAAAATTATTTTTTCTGAGAAACGTGTTTATAGTGGTACAACAAGAAAAAAATCTGAGCCTGTCATAACAAACAACATAACGCTAATTTAAGAATTACATGGTGATTTTCCAAATCTATAACACAACCATACTCAGACAAAAAGAAAATGTCGCATTTCAATCAAGTTTTTTTCCTGTTATGCGAATTGATGCCTCGCACGAGTTCATTTCTCTTACGTCATAATGGTTAGCCGAGACTACACTTCACACAAGTACGCATAAAAAAAGCTTATACATGCATCGCTTCTCAGATAAAACTTCAACCGATCCTAACGGTTGACACTATTGCGCATAGCTGAGTGCCCAATGGAGAAAATTCTTTTTGAACTTGAAGCGCTGGTGAAACAAATAGCGGGGCAACTCCGAGTTACCGATGCAAGACTCGCAGCACAGTGATGGAAGAATATGCCAGATTAGTTCCGAGGAAGCTCGCAAGATGAAGAAAGGCTCACGAAAGCGAAAATTGTGCTTCACCTGAATGGAGCAAAAAAAAAACTACAAAGGAACCTCACCAAAGCTTTTTCGTAGGAGATTTATCAGAAAGGGTATTGAGTTTCCTTTGTATCCTGGAGCTGCTTTCAGCGGGTAAATGACATTTTTTGTATTCCTTCGTAAAACACCTCCTCTTGGCGTATGTGCGCAAAACTCATTCGATATTTGAAAGGAGTCCATCGCACCATTTCCGACGTAGCGAGAACTTATAATACTTCTTTTCGCCGCGTTGCTTACTGATATGGGGCAATAAGGAATTAGAATTCAGTCTTTCTCAGTTTAATAATGTCACCTTGGGGTCTAGACCACGAAGTATGTGACAAATGACTTTAATACACCGGCCTTTGTTGTATTTTCGTAACAGCACCACTGAGCCGTTATTTCGTGTGTGAAGATGTATATTAGGCACAAAACAAATACACTTGAAAATTCCAAAGCAGGGCTGTGGCCAGAAGATGAAAGCACAGTGCATCACAGAGGCTGTACGATAATAAGGCTTTCCGAGGTTTTGTGTATTACTGATACAATATGATTATGAGGCATTCTACACTGAAGGGCTCCAGACGATTTCGATCACCTGGGCTTTTCAGAGTGCACTGACATCGCACATTAAGTTTAGGATGGCTAAGTGATTAATAGAAAGAGAAACTTTTGGTGGTATACTAAAGGAGAAGAAGAAAACAGAATGGGCCAGGAAGCAGATGGGTTCTATGGATTCAAAATGAAGAAAAATTGCAGCATATCCACGGAGTGAATGATGGAGAGTGGGGCGAAGCATTCGTTCATCCATTCGTTCTTGCTTCTGTCCATCCATGCGTCCGTCTGTGTGACCGTCCATGCGTTCGTCTGTGCGACCGTCCATGCGTCCATCCGCCCTTCCGTGCGTGCGTCTGTTCGTGCATCCGTCCTTGCGTTTGTCCATGCATCCACTTCTGCGTCCGTTCATGCGTCCATCCATGCATCTGCCTGTGTGTCCGTTCGTCCATTTATTCAACACTCCAAGTACCACCATCTCGCAACTTTTCATCATATATTCCCCATGTAGAAGCACCGCAATGCAGCGGACATTCCAAGGACTAAACGAGAGGTGGCACACGCACACTTTTTTACGGCTTGCACTTCGGGTCTACTTCCCACCTTTAACCAACTCTAGTTCATGGTATACTTATACTAGTTCACTGTATTCATGGCTCTGCGACCCAACGCTCGCTAAACCTTTCTAAAACCAAGGAGGTTACGCCGAGCGAGTATAACGTAGCAACCTTTTCCTGTCAGATATTGCTCAATGTACATGCCAATGGCTGCTAATGGGAAATGAGAGACAGGAGAATTCGTCTTTTTATTTCTTACGGCTTGCGCTTCGTATATACTTCCCACCTTTAACCACTTCGAGTTCATGGTATATACTAGTTCATTGTATTCATGGCACTGCGGCTCAACACTCGCTAAGCCTTTCTAAAACTAAGGAGGTTACACCCAGCCAGAATAACGTAGCAACCCTTTCTTGTCAGATAGTGCTCAATGTACATGCCAATGGCTGCTAATGGGGAATGAGAGATCGGAGCATTCGGCTTTTAGTTAACGCGCACGCCGCAAACTTTTTATTGTTCAACAAATCACCGGAAAAATATCCCACCGGCACCACCTTGTAGGTCAAAATGTAACACTGGTTACACACTACGACTATGACTACAACCACGAGGGACGAACGGATGCCGCTTTAAGGAGCTTCGCTCCTAAATATGGGAATAGGCAGCACGCGTAACGCGCAGGCCAGATAACCACTGATCATTAGGGGTAACAGACCAGATATCAAACGCTCGCGGGGGAGCCAGAATGTTATAGACCCATTCCATGTTTGTGAACACAGGTAGGCCGATATTGACATCATGGGTAAAATTATAGCGATGTCTGCAGGTAACTTCCACCATAAGAGCTGAGGGCTGCGATTCGCGCCAACAGAACGACGTTGTGAGACGCCATAAGCCTTGTAAAAATCATAAGCGCTGAGGCCTGCGATGTGCGCCAACAAACAAAACTAAGTTATGAGACGTGACTCACATTCAACCGCGACGCAGCTCGTCGGCATAGTGTTTTTTTTTTCTCGTTACTTGGTTGAGAACCCCACATGCACCATTGAAAGCCCAGCAAAAACTACGCTAGGCAGAGCGTCTTTTGCCTACGAAGACAGTGCCACCGCAATTCCGTGACGTAAGTCCGGTGGAATTTGTCTATAGGTGAGCAGATAATATTGTTACGTGAGTAACGAGACAAAGTATTGCGAATATATTCGAAAAATATATTTGCAAGAGCGGTTGCAGCACTGGCCAGTCTGGCTCCGAGCTCGAGCAGCCAGCGAGCCTCATCTTCTTCGTCGGGCGCACACGCGCATTCGCACTATGGTTTGTGGCAGCCTACAGGTAGCATATAACCCCCGTCGGCAAAGGCGCCGTCTCGGCGCATCTAGATGTCAAGATCATTGGGCGAGTGGTACTGCTTCAGGCGTGCGACGTGTACGATGTCGCTGGCCCTAGGGGTGGATGAAGACGGCGAGGCAGCAGGAGTGATTTCATAAGTGACGGGAGTCACCTCACGAAGCACTCTGTAGGGCCCTGTGTACCGAGAGAGCAGCTTGTCAGACAGGCCAACGTGCCTGGTCGGAGACCACAGCAGAACCAACGAACCGGGCGAAAAGTGCACATCGCGGTGTCGTTGGTCGTACCGACGCCGTTGGTTTGCTTGGGAGGTCAGAAGGCGAGCACGAGCGGTTTCGCGTGCGTGGGCGGCCCGGCTGATGGCGTCCAGAGCATATTGTGAAGTTGGAGCTGCTGGTAACGGAATCGTCGTATCGAGGGGTAATGTGGGTTCGCGGCCGAACAGCAAGAAAAAAGGGGAGTAACCAGCCGTGTCGTGGCGCGAAGAATTGTAGGCAAATGTCACGTATGGTAAAGCGATGTCCCAGTCAGAGTGATCTGAGGAAACGTACTTTGCAAGCATGTCAGTTAGGGTTCGGTTCAGGCGTTCTGTGAGGCCATTTGTTTGCGGATGGTACGACGTAGTGAGCTTGTGGCGTGTTGCACAAGAGCGTAGAATGTCCGCTATGACTTTCGATAGAAATGTGCGGCCTCGGTCCGTGAGCAGCTGGCGTGGAGCACCATGTTGCAAGATCACGTCGTGTAGAAGAAAATCGGCGACGTCAGTGGCGCAACTTGTTGGAAGGGCGCGTGTGATTGCGTAGCGTGTGGCGTAGTCTGTGGCCACAGCTATCCACCTGTTGCCAGCAGAAGACAGAGGAAAAGGGCCGAGTAAGTCCAAGCCGACGCGAAAGAAAGGTTCAGTAGAAATATCGAGTGGTTGAAGGCGCCCAGCCGGAAGCGTCGATGGTGTTTTGCGGCGCTGACATTCCTCACACGCCGCGACGTATCTTCTGACGGACCGTGCCAGACCTGGCCAATAGAAGCGACGGCGAATCCGGTCGTATGTGCGGGACACACCCAGGTGACCGGCAGTAGGAACGTCATGAAGTTCGTGGAGTACAGCCAAGCGGAGGTGTTTGGGTATGGCAAGCAGCAGAGATGGGCCGTCTGGATGGAAGTTATGCCGGTATAATGTGCCATTCTGGAGTACGAACGAGCGATAGGATCGGTTCGATGGGGAGGAGTCGAGGCGCTCAATGATAGCTCGTAGGGCTGCATCACGGCGTTGCTCGTCGGCTATGTGGTTCAGTTGAGAAACGGAGCACACGCAGGCGTCGTTGTCAGGTATGGTGGCCGATGGGTCAACTGGATAGCGAGAAAGGCAATCGGCGTCCTGGTGCAGGCGTCCAGACTTGTATATCACAGAAAAGGTGTATTCTTGCAGTCGCAGAGCCCAGCGACCAAGTCGACCTGTAGGATCTCTTAAGGATGAAAGCCAGCAGAGCGCGTGGTGGTCGGTGACGACGGAAAAGTGAGTGCCATATAAATATGGACGGAATTTTGAGACCGCCCAGACAAGAGCAAGGCATTCTCGCTCTGTGATCGAATAGTTACGCTCTGCAGGTGTAAGGAGGCGGCTAGCATACGCGATAACGCGGTCGTGTCCCTGTTGGCATTGGGCGAGAACGGCTCCGATACCGTGACCACTGGCATCAGTTCGGACCTCAGTTCGGGCAGATGGGTCAAAGTGGGCGAGGATAGGGGGCGTCGTCAAAAGTGTTATGAGGTGAGAGAAGGCGGCAGCTTGAGTGGACCCCCACGAAAATGGAACGCCTTTCTTCAAAAGATCGGTAAGTGGTTGGGCGATTGCCGCAAAATCTTTCACGAACCGCCTAAAGTAGGAGCAAAGTCCCACAAAGCTCCGGACATCTTTGGCGGATTGGGGTACTGGGAAATTCGTGACGGCACGAATTTTCTCAGGGTCCGGTCTCACACCAGAAGCATCGACAAGGTGGCCCAGCACGGTAATCTGTCGGCGGCCGAAGTGACACTTCGAGGAGTTCAACTGGAGGCCAGCTTTGCGGAAGACGTCGAGAATGGCCGACAGACGCTCAAGGTGGGTCTCAAACGTAGGTGCAAATACGAGGACGTCGTCTAGGTAACACAGGCATGTTGACCATTTGAACCCGTGTAGCAGAGAGTCCATCATACGTTCGAACGTGGCGGGGGCATTGCATAGGCCGAAGGGCATAACCTTGAATTGGTATAGGCCATCTGGAGTGATGAAGGCGGTCTTTTCTTGGTCTTTCTCGTCTACGGCAATCTGCCAATAACCAGAACGAAGGTCGATGGATGAAAAGTAGCGTGCGCCGTGGAGACAATCGAGGGCGTCATCAATACGTGGTAAAGGATACACGTCCTTTTTGGTGATTCGATTTAGATGCCGGTAATCGATGCAAAAACGCCATGTGTTGTCCTTCTTTTTAACCAGGACGACGGGTGACGCCCATGGGCTTGATGAGGGCTCAATAATGCCTTTAGTTAACATCTTATTCACTTCAGCTTGAATAATCTGGCGCTCCGACGCGGACACGCGATACGGTCGACGGTGAATGGGAGCAGCATCACCGGTGTTGATGCGGTGCTTTACAAGAGAAGTTTGGCCGAGTGGGCGGTCGTCAAGGTCGAAGATGTCACGGTAGGAAGCTATAAGGCGTGCGAGAGCGGCTGATTGCGCTGGGGGAAGGTCAGGGTCGATCATGGGACGTATTGACATGTCGAGGCATGTGGCATCGAGTGGGCGACAAGGAAAATTGGGGCATGCGTCGGCTGCGAAAGTGGTGACGTGATCATCGGCTAAGGACCGCAACGTGGCAATTAGGATACCTTCAGGGAGGACTTGCTTTGTGAAGCCGAAATTTATGACGGGTAGACGGGTCCGGTTGGAGGCTACAGTTACGATGCAGTGAGGGACGGTGACGTCACGTGCCAGTAGGACATCAGAAATCGGCGTGACGATGTAATTCCCATCCAATACGGGTGAGGTCGTGGCGAATTCGGTGAATGTGAGGGCTTTAGGCGGTAAGCGGAGGAAGTCTGTGGCAGAAAGGCCGTGTTGAGGTTCAGGGTGAATATCCGGCTGAAGAGGAAGGTCTAAGCAAAGAGTACCAGCGGAACAGTCGATCAGAGCAGAATGGGTCGACAGGAAGTCCATCCCTAAGATGAGGTCATGAGGACAGTTCTGGAGCACCGTGAATAGAACAGGGATGTAACGGTCGGCGATGCGTATGCGAGCCGTACACATGCCAATGACAGGAACAGTGCCGCCATCGGCCACACGTACAGCTTCGGTAGCAGGGGGCGTGAGTACTTTTCTTAAGCGGCGACAAAGATGAACGCTGATTATGGATACATGAGCGCCAGTATCGACTAGTGCCGACAGAGAAATACCGTCCACGTGTACATCGACAAGATTTTTGTTCGTATGAAGCGTCAATGGAGGGTTTGGTTCAGACAGGGATGATGCAGCACTACCTCCAGGGGCTGCACTGTCTAGTTTTCCGTCGGGTACGATGAAAAGTTAGGCGGCGAGTGATGGCGGCGTGGCTGGGGCGACGGGGAACGACGGCGTTGAGGGGACGGAGAACGAGCAGGAAGGCGGCTGTTAGACGTGTCGAAAGCAGGGGCGGTACGGCTGGACGAATACCGGCGAAGATCTTCATATGGGCTATAAGGTGCGAAAAACTGGCTCCTATGTGGCGGCGTCCAGGAGGCACGGCAGTAGCGGGAGACATGTCCAACGCGGTGGCACCGGAAGCAGATCGGTTTGTCGTCAGGAGTTCGCCATTCCGCCGGGTTGCGAGATCGTGGAGCAACAAATGGGTCACGTCGAGGTGCATTAATGGGAATTGGTCTGGAGGAGGGGCAAGAGATGGGGCAAGCATCAGGGAACCCGCGGTTGGCGAATTCTTGTCGTACGACCGCCTGAATAACGGAGATCGCGGGGGTTGTCGGTATCGTATGTTCGAAAGAAGTGGGCTGAAGCGGCGCTGGACTTGCTGCTTCAAGTTCCCGTCGAACGATACGCGTTACACTCTGCTCAAAGGGCGGTGTGACGGTAGAATCGGAGCAGGTGGACGTAGCCGCCGTGTTTGGCAACCGAGAAAAAGGAGGGCGCACCCGACGGCTTTTTGCTGTTTCGAAACGGCGGCATTCTTGAATTACACGGTCGATGGTCGAGACGTTAGTGTACACCAGCAAATTGAAGGCGTCGTCCGCGATCCCCTTCAAAACGTGTCCAACCTTTTCAGCCTCAGACATCGCCTCGTCCACTTTTCGGCAAAGAGCGAGAACTTCTTGGATGTATGACACATACGATTCAGTTGGCGACTGGACACGGGTAGCCAGCTCCTGTCGTGCAGCTGCGTGGCGACCGGTCGGGTCCCCAAAGATGTCACGTAGCTTCTCCTTGAACGTGTCCCAGCTGGTGAGTTCGGACTCATTTGTCTCGTACCAGACACGCGGGGTTCCGTCCAAGTAGAAGAGAACATTAGCGAGCATCATGGTAGGGTCCCAACGGTGAGTTTGACTGACCCGTTCATAAAGGCGAAGCCATTTGTCGACGTCGAGGCCAGGTTGCGCAGAAAATGTCCCGGGATCACGTGGTGTTTGGACGGCGACAAAGGTTGTCGGAGAAGCCGCAGATGATGAAGCGGACGCGTTGTCACTGGAAGCCATGGCGGGAAGCTGGAGGATGCGGCCACTGCGGAGCTGCGTGGTGAGGACGGGGATCGTTCCACCTCCACCAAATATGTTACGTGAGTAACGAGACAAAGTATTGCGAATATATTCGAAAAATATATTTGCAAGAGCGGTTGCAGCACTGGCCAGTCTGGCTCCGAGCTCGAGCAGCCAGCGAGCCTCATCTTCTTCGTCGGGCGCACACGCGCATTCGCACTATGGTTTGTGGCAGCCTACAGGTAGCAATATTAAGAAGTTTGAGGGTATTACTTGACCGCAGCAAACACAGAATCGGGCTGATTGGCGGAACATGGAAGAGGCAGATTGTGGTGATGCTGATGCTGATTATACTTATGCACGGCAGACGGTCGTCTAGCAATTCACCTACACTAAAGTGCGACGAACGTGGCCAACAAGCGAACCCACGACTACGGATGAGAAGCCCGGTGTCATAACCGCTGCACGATTACCCAGGCTAGTGGCCGCATAAACAGGTATTCTTGTTTATACAACCTCTACAACGCAGAGATTCTCTGGGAAAGAATTCACAAAAATAGTGTCTGGTTCAGTTGTACTTGGCGATGATAAACAGCAGTAAAAACGCATGTTAGAGAATATGGAATTACCCGATACGGGGTTTCATGAATGATAAGCTAAAGCGCACTAGTACTGAAGTTTGAGAAAATCATTTGACCGTAGCAAGTCCTGCAGTGCTCCTTAGAATAATCAGCATCAAACTCAATTCCTCGTGTATGGTCGCTCTACTTATAATGCGGTCGTCCAGGTAAGCTAAGGCATAGCAAAGTGGAGTATCTCAGTACATTCAAACAAAGATACTAGAATCGAAACGACTCAGTGGTTTATTAGAAGCAATAGTCATGACTTAACATCAATTCGACCTTTAGGGAAAATGCTTAAAAACACTCTCGGCTCAATAAAGATGAATTACATTACGTCAGTTAAGTATAGTTTATTATTCAAGCCTAGTGCGTGCAGACGAAAATCAATCGAGGGCCAAATTGTTCCGTGGGGACCAAGAAACATAAACTGCCATGAAATTCTCCAAATAGCCATAGATGAACTGTAAAATCACCTAAAAACAGAGGTTATTATTCAAGAAGTGTTAGCCGCAACAAGCTGGTACAGACAAGAACTAGGCAAGCACGAGCCACATAGGGACGTCAACGTCTTTTTTTCACGCTGGCACAGAGCTGGCGCCACTATGTTTCGGTACAATTACTCCCCGCGCAGAAAGGAGTCAACCTGGTGACCTAGGGAAATGACACGACAAGGGGTCATAGCACGGTTTGAGGCGTGATATGTGTACTGTTTCACGCCCACAGCAGCGTTGGTCCGAAGGTGGATGAATGGGCTCAAATTCATAGTTGACAGGAGATGTTTGTCGAACCACACGGTAGGGGCCATGGTATTTCGACGAAAGCTTCGGGGAAAGATTGGGAGGGGTAGACGGGACCCAGAGCCAAACCAACAATCCTGGATTATAGTGGACACTAGACGCAGAGGCGTCGTGGTCAGTTTTCTGTCGCCATTGGTCTTGTGCGGTAAATGAGCGAGCGAGTTGACGACACTCTTCGGCATAAGCAGCTGCTTTGGAAGTGATAGTTCACCAGTTGCCTCGAAGAATGTTGGGTAGAGGACCATAAATATCAATTGTGACGCGGTCAAATGGTCTCGCTGGGCAGGTAAAGGGTTTCAAAGGGCCAGCAGTGTTGTGAGAAGGCGTCTTGCGGCGTTGACACGTGGTGCATGACCGAACGTACTGGCGAACGTGCTGATACATGCCGCGCCAGTGGTATCTTAGACGAAGGCGAGAGTAAGTCTTGAATACTCCAGCGTGGCCACTGTGGGGGTCATCGTGAAAGGCAGCGCAGATGTCCGAGCGCAAATGACGAGGGATGACAAGGAGCCACCTACGGCCGTCCATCACGTAATTGCGGTGATACAACAAGCCTTCACGGACAGCAAAGTGTCTTGCTTGACGAGAGAGGGAGTGTGAAGTCAATTCTGACGAACTGTGAGAGAGTACGTCGAGCAAAGAATTGATCCAGGGATCCTTGGGCTGCTCGGATGGCATGCCGGTGATGCTCAACGATGACGAATCGCAGATGGCAGTTGGAAAGCAGGCAAGGTCAGGATGCAGTGGAGAATGGGATAGTGCATCGGCGTCTGAATTCCTGCGTCCTGAGCGACAAATAACACAGATGTCGTATTCCTAAAGGCCTAAAGCCCAACGAGCGAGGCGGCCAGTAGGATCTTTCACGGACGCTAGCCAGAATAAGGCATGGTGATCAGTGACAACATCAAACTGGCGTCCGTAAAGGCAAGTGCAAAATTTTTCTATAGCCCAAATGATAGCCAAGCACTCCTTTTCTGTGACGGAATAGTTGGACTCTGCCTTCGTTAGGGTACGGCTGGCATAGGCGACAACGCACTCGTCGCAGCCATCCTTGCGTTGAGCGAGAATGGCACCGAGGCCGACACCGTTAGCATCCATGTGAATTTCAGTGGGTGCATTGGGATCGAAGTGGTGGAGAACTGGCGGAGACGTGAGTAGCCGGCGCAGCGCCATGAATGCGTCATCGCAGTGGGAATTCCAGCCAGAGAGGTCCGCGCTACGGAAGAGAAGCTGAGTCAGGGGTAGGGTACTCGGCAACGGCACGCAGTTTGGCAGGGTCTGGCGATATTCCTTCTTTTGGAACTACGTGCCCGAGAATTGCGAGTTTGCGGGTGCCGAAACGCTATTTCTTGACGTCTAGTTGCAACCCGGCTGCCGTAAGGCACTGGAGAACTTGTTCTAGACGGGAAAGATGAGTTTCGAAATTTGCCGAGAATACAACTATGTCGTCTAAATAGCAAAGACAGATGTGTCATTTAAGTCCCCTGCGGACACTGCCCATCATCCTTTCAAAAGTCGCAGGCGCATCGCAAAGACCGAAGGGCATTACATTAAATTCATATAAGCCGTCAGGGGTCACAAACGCCATTTTTGGACGGTCTGGTTCGGCCATTGGCACTTGCCAATATACAGAGCGCAGATCAAGTGAATAGAAAATCTCCGCACCTTGAAGGCAATCCAAGGCGGCAGAGGATAAACATCTTTTCGTGTGATCTTGTTTAGTCGACGATAATCCACGCAAAACCTGATTGAGCCATCTTATTTTTGCACGAGGACCACTGGCGAAGCCCAAGGACTGTGTGAGTGTTGAATAACACCATGTTGCAGCACCTCGTCGGCGTGTTGCGTGATGACGTCACGCTCAAACTGCAAGACGCGGTAGGGGCACTGATGAAGTGGATTATGATGACTGGTGTCAATATGGTGAGCGACAACTGACGTGCGTCCCAAGGCAGGTTGTCCGTGGTCAAAGGAGGCGCGGAAACGGTCAAGTAGTTGAATGAGCTGATTGCGCTGATCTTGCGTAAGGCCGGTGTCTACGCTGCCCAACAGAACGTCTTCGTCAGGTAGTGAAGGCACGGTGGCAGCTGTGACAGCATCCACGGACATCGGCGTCGTATCAGAAGGGGCATCGAAAGGAAAGATGTCAGTATAAGTGTCAAGACTTCCAATACATTCGCCATGCAATAAGGTAGCGGGACAAGGGAACACATTGCGCACGTACACGACCCTGGAGCTATCGGCAAGTGTTATGACGGCAAACAGGACGACAAGGTTCCGTCGACAAGCGCATTCTTGCGACGGCATAAAGAGGGCAGTTGAATAGGGGACGGAGTTGCACAAAAGAGATACCGCAGCGACCAAAAAAGCAGGCATGACGACCACAGCGGCGAGGATCACCTTTTTGGATGAGCAAGGGAGATCTATGAATGTCGTGCTGAATGAAAACAAAGCGAGTTGAGCACAAGCGCAGTCGACAAACGCATGATTATCGGAAAGAAAGTTCCATCCCAGGATGATTTCATGAGACGCATGTTGAAGGACGACAAATATGTAAAGCACTCTTTTATTCACAACACGAGCAGTGCATGTGGCAGAAGGTTGGACGTGCTGCGAACTCGCTGTGCGTAAGGAAATTTCAACCAGTGGAGTCGTCACTTTGTTCAGTTCACAGCAGAACACTTTACTGATTACACAAATAGCCGCGCCTGTGTGACAAGAGCAGTTGTGACGAAACCGTCCACAAACACGGCAAGTTCGTTAGGGGGCGAAAAATGAGGCCTTGCAAATATCGTCGGTGGTGCAGCTCTTGCCTCAGGAACTGCGACTGTTAGTTTTCCTTCTGGGCTTGTTTGGAACGGCGAAGCAAGGGGTAAAGAGACCGAAGACGGGGTGAAGGAGATCGACGTAGGTTGAAGTGTGGTCCACGTGAGCGGGGTTCATGTGCATCAGGTGTCACATGTGATTCTGATTGCCGAGGTATGTTGCCGGAATGCTGAGCATCATTAAAATAGAATCCACGGCGACGACAGCAGCGCGCGACATGACCTGGAATACCGCAGTTGTTGCAGACAGGCTGGTTATCCGGAGGACGGCAAGAGTTTACAGGTGCTCGAGGTGGTGGAAAGGACCGATTTACGGGATAAACCAGAACTGGAGACCTGTAGTAGCTCGTGGCTGGACTGTATGAAGAGAGCGGCGATTGAGCAGG
Source organism: Rhipicephalus microplus (assembly GCF_043290135.1). Classification (NCBI taxonomy): domain Eukaryota; kingdom Metazoa; phylum Arthropoda; class Arachnida; order Ixodida; family Ixodidae; genus Rhipicephalus; species Rhipicephalus microplus. The sequence continues at coordinate 218,539,692 of NC_134701.1, read as the reverse complement.
AGGTCGGCGGACGGCTTCTGCAAAGTCAGTGGTGCAGAAACTGATATTGGGGACGCGGGCGAAGGGAGAGCCTCGGCAACTTGCGTCTGAATAGCACGGCGAAGTGAGTGGTCCAGTGCTGTGGAGGTCTCATTGATGGTTGCCACAAAATAGAGCTGTTGAGCAACTTCCTCCCGGATGTACTGTTGAATTTGAGGCATCAACACGCTGTAGTCGGTGCCACTGCTTTTGCACTCCAAAGCCGAAATATCCGCTGCTAGCGTATTAGATCAACGTTTAGAAATTCGCTGCTTGCGCAGCTCATCAAAGCTTTGACATAGCTGAATCATGGCCGCGACGGTCTGTGCGTCTTTGGCCACAAGCATTAGAAAAGCGTCGTCATCAATGCCTTTCAATATATGCTTTATTCTGTCAGCCTCCGTCATCCTCGCATCAACTCGCCTACAGAGGCTGATCACATCCTCAATGTAGCTCGTGAAGCTCTCACCATTTCACTGAAATTTTCCCCGCAGACCAAGTTCAGCGCGAAGCTTGCGCATGGCTGGATGACCGAAAAACGAGGTCACGGCCTCTTTGAAAACTGACCAGGTGGGTATGTCGGCTTGGTGGTTGGTGAAACATAGGTTGGCCAAATTTGTCAGGTAGAAGATGACGTGAGTCAGCTTCGCAGGGTCATCCCACTTGTTAATTGCGCTGGCACGCTCGTATTCTGCCAGCCAGTCCTCGACATCGTAATCTTCAGTGCCGTTGTATACTGGTGGGTCGCACAGACGAAATACACCAGGGCACATGACAGGCGGCAGCGTGGAAGAGGCTTGTGGGGGATCGACGCGCTCAGTCATCGCGGACTCAGATGATAGCTTACGGCTGCGGAGCTCCAGGACGTTACCAAGCATGTTTCCACCAAATGCAACGAGCGAGGTCACGTAAAAACACAGGTTATTATTCAAGAAGCGTTAGCCGCAACAAGCTTGTACAGGCAGGAACCCGGCAAGCACGAGCCACACACGGACGTCAACGTCTTCTTTCACGCTATATATATATATATATATATATATATATATATATATATTGTGCCTGCCTGAAGTGAGTGGCTCATGAAAAATGGGCCAATGGGATAGCTATTCTCGTGTTGCCCTCTTCGTTGGCATTTCGTTGAATGCCAGAATAAATAAAATTTAAGGGAAAGTGCAGGCATGTTATCGATTAAAATACCGATACCTGACTGAAGTCGACGAAACACCACAGAAAGTAGTGCACATGTCGTAGCACACCAAGCTTGCGAATCTTTAACCAGGTTTCACCCTTTCCGGGCAAACCACACACGTTAACCTCAAACATTGGCGTCAACAGTGCTTTGGTAAACGGAACAGGAGGAACTCTACGAAGCAGAATCACTGGTTGTCCGTGATACGTAAACCCCCAGGCTTCACACTAGTGACACTAGTGCACACTAGTGATCTCGCGTGCAGAACGTTTATATTTCTAGATTTTTGCATGGTAATAAACAGGAAGAAATAGACAGGCGTCATCAAGTCCCGTGTCCTGTACTCATGCAGTACATGCTGGGAAGCCTTTGAAGAATATCTCGTTCATGAGATTAGTCATAAATTACAGACATGATTTGGAGCATAATAACCTTGGGAAGAGCTCGGCGTGATCTTCCCACGTGCACGTCGTATTTGAAGCAGCTAAGCTATGTATTAGGCCCAATGCCGTTCTTTGTGAGCAGTGTTAACGGTTATTAGTAGTTTAGAAACAGCTGGCATTAGTTTCCTCTCTTCTTTATTGAAGCTTAGACTTACAACCTACGCAAGAATACGGATGCGCTGTTTTCCAATTAGAAAAACTGAGAAACCCTAGCGTGGATGATCGAACTGTCTGTCTCTAGATGACAGCGAAATTGTTTCAAGAAAGAAGCCGTTGATACATTAGAGACTAAGATAAGGGCAAAAACTCTAAGACAAAGCTAGTCCCACAGCTCGTTAGAAATGACATGCTTTGGCCGCAAATAACACACACACAAAGTAAAGTAACACTCGTGTGTGAATTATTTGCGGCCAAAGCATGTCAATAAGCAGGTAGCAACTAGGGTAACAATCAGTATTGTTCGTTAAAAATGACATGTTCATGTACTCACAATAGAGTGAACGTTTTTCTTGGTGTCTCAAAGGACGAACGAACGAACGAACGAACGAACGAACGAACGAACGAACGAAAGAAAGAAAGAAGAAAAGAAAGAAAGAACGAAAGATAGATAGATAGAAAGAAAGAACGAAAGAAAGAGAGAAAGAAAGAAAGAAAGAAATAAAGAAAGAAAGAAAGAAAGAAAGAAAGAAAGAAAGAAAGAAAGAAAGAAAGAAAGAAAGAAAGAAAGAAAGAAAGAAAGAAAGAAAGAAAGAAAGAAAGAAAGAAAGAAAGAAAGAAAGAAAGAAAGAACGGATATTTCCTCTGAAATAACTGCAAAACAAATGACATAAATAGTCTGATGCAATGACCACTGTTGACTAAATCCTCAAGCGTCCACTTTCTAAGATAAACGAAAACAATTTTGAAATGTAGTGAAATTCTTTGATCCACCTTAAGCAAGTGGTTACTGTTCTCTCAGTTATGCTTCAATACTTGCGCTAAAGATGCGATAAGCTTCACTGTTGCTCTTCATCGTATGAGGAGCTAGAAGTAGCTGACACGTTCATTAACTTAATGCCGAATCGGACCACTCACGCGAGCAAGGAACAGACCCCGTCTGCATACTTACCACTGTTTCGCGGCTCTTCGAGTCCGGCGTAAAGCTGTTTCATTAATGACCACTAACAAAATTCTGAGTCTGCATACTCCTGGTAAGCGCCCACCTGTACCGCTTACCAGGAGTTATCGAACCCTCGTGCGTTCGTCGAACGCTTATAGCCTCAACAAACGACCAGCGCAAGCCATCAACTAAACACCCAAGATGATATACGTTAAAAGGCAAATCGCAAATTCAAACGACGGCCGAAATTAGCAGGTGGCGCGAACGCTCAGCGATAGTGAAAAATTGTTCACCCTCATAGCGTGTTTTCGAGTCACAGCCGTGCGCACCTTTCTATCTCCTCTACCTAAACCTTTCTTTCCGGTTTACACTACCGCCCATACCGGACCATCGTGTGTATGGTACAACTTAACCATCAGGCCTTTCTCTGTTTGTGGCTAGCTGTTGAGGTCGTACAATGGTTACGGTGCTTGGGTGTTGACCCGAAGGTCTCGTTTAATACCGGTCGCGGTTGTCGCATTTCGACGGAGGCTAGATGCTAGAAGCTCGTGTATGTGTGCTGTCGGAACATGTTAAAGAACATAAGATGGTCCCAATTTCCGGGGCTCTTAGCCAACACACGCGTCGTGGGGGTCGAAATGTAAAGTGTCATACTATGAAGCTCGAGGTCGCCAGTTCAATACCTTTCTAAAGAGGGTGCATTTAGATGATCATGGAATGCCAGAAAACTGATGCGCTTTCACTCATGTGCACGTTAACGAACCCTAAGTGGTCACAAAGAGTCCAAGTTCTTCACATATGGCGTGTCTTATAATTATATCATGGTTTTGAAGCCCAAAGTTGAACCACAGGTCGCGCGATGGAATCCCAGCTGCGACGGCTGCATTTTCGATGGAGGCAAAAATGCTGCAGGCCCGTGTGCTCACATTCGCATGGACTTAAAATAACCCCAGGTGGTCGAAAATTCCGGAGCCCTCCACTACGGCGTCTCTCATAAGCATATAGTGGTTTCGGGACGTTAAACTCTACATTTTAGTCAATCATTCAATCAATTGAAGCCCAAAGCAAAAAAAAAGCTATGTAGCATCTCCTCTGTTCTTTTTTCCTCTGTTCTGTTTTGTTTTGGAGAGGTTGAGGTATATATTGCTTCCGCTACTGTCTATCAATAAGTTATAGAGTGAAAAAAAAGAATAATTCTGAACGGTACTCCATAATGAAATAACGAAAACATAATAGCACACTGAAACCAGTTGAAGTATCATGCCAATGTACACTTAGCTTGCAGCAGTTCACACAATCGTAATATGTTCACACGCACACCTTTCTTTTCTAGTGTCAGTATATGCCCTAACACATTATTTCATATATGTCAACCCCTCGCTGTCTGTCACAGGCGCTTATCCTGCCTGGTCTCCACCAAGAAGCCTGTCAGGAAGATGTTCGCCTTTTCTGAAGATGCATCTCAGGCCATGGTCCGAGTATTTTTTATGGGGGGGGGAGGGGGGTCTGTCCAAACTTGCAAGTTTGTTCCTTAGTTTTTCTCCTTCATTTGCGTATTTGACGCACTCCAAAAGAATATGGTGAACACTTTTTTCTGCATGCCCACAATGGAATTCCGTGTAATTAGATCAATGTACTTGTGCAGGGAGCTGTTTCTGCAGGCTTCTTCCAGTTAAAGTCTCCCCTATGGAAACCTTGATGGATTGCGAAGAAGCAGCGGTGCGTACGGCGTTGACCCGGTTGAAACGGGCGCCGACGTGGGTGCTTGAAGAACGCTTTGAAGCGAAACTCGGTGTAGGGTTAACTCGTGTGAACATTTACTTGAAACGCAAATACACATGAGGCGGGTTGGGTTTCCTGTAGGTTTCATTGCATAAAGCCTGTTCTCTCTATGTGCATTCAAACGTTGCGAGCGGTGGAAAGGGTGACGCGAGAGAGATGACACGTGGCGAGCGGCGACAGGCTATAGAGGGAGTGACGTCAACTTTCGCGCACTGCCAGGGAAGGCATTGCTATAATTGGCACCACCCCAACACCTGTGGCCAGTGGGCGGTGCGTACCGAGGGTCAGCGTTACACAGGCCAGTCAGAGAGTTGCGTCACATCTAAAATTTACAGCATATAGTGCCTGATAATAAGTGCGTGAAGCTATGGAGGTACATCGGGAAACCGTCAATCCTCCGTGAATTCTGGCCAGTCGATACGTCAAATCCACGAAGTGAAGGATGATGAAGGAGCTTGCTCTGCCTGCCTGCCTGCCTTCCTGCCTGCCTGCCTGCCTGCCTGTCTGTCTGTCTGTCTGTCTGTCTGTCTGTCTGTCTGTCTGTCTGTCTGTCTGTCTGTCTGTCTGTCTGTCTGTCTGTCTGTCTGTCTGTCTGTCTGTCTGTCTGTCTGTCTGTCTGTCGGTAGGTCGGTCGGTCGCAACATGTCAAACGCAGCGTGCACCACCGGGCCTTCTAGTGATCAATTCGAGTAATAGTGATGCGATCACCATCTAATTAACACTACGCGTACTAGAGGTGGCTACGACAATATACTACGGCGGAAAAGCCTACGCCTTAAGGAGCCTCACCCCTAAAAACTGTTGGCAATAAGGGACAGCGTACTTCAACTTTATTTCAATCTCGCTTGCGCATCGCACACAAGAGCCGCTCGTTTTGGGGGCCGCAAAGCGGTCTACGCGATGAAATAGAAGCCAGCCATCCAAAACCTTTCGCGAGGGCTCCCTTGGGAAGGGAGCCCTCATATTTCATAAACAAGCCATCGAGTTTGTGCCGTATCTCCACATATCTCGAAATGAGCACGCCACCTCCCTTCTCCTTCTCGATTTCCCGTTCACCCCGTTTGGCCCTCTACTTCAGCACCCACCATGCAGCCGTTTCACATTCGCGTCGAACTGAGCGAACGGCGCCAAATGAGCCGAGGACGTGGGCGCTCCGCGTCGACATCCACCCCACTCGCCGCCGGCTGCTTCCTAGCCACCAAATCCGTTCGACCACCTGCTGATGTGAGGTGGCCGTTGCTCTCTTTTACCGCAGAAACGTATTGCGCACAGGGTCCTTGGTATTTCATCATTATTTTATCTAGGGTAAAAAGTACCTGCAACTTCGCACTCGGAATGGCATGACATAAGGTTGAAAAAATCCATAACACAGTACAATACGTCATAGTCACCGCAAAATAAGTGTTGTAAAACTTGGATAAGATTAATTTGAAATTGTGTTCTTGGTTTGAGTTAGATGACATGCCGATAAGTAAAGAGGTAAAGTCCAGGAGAGCACAGAAGTGGTGAAAGAGAAAGAGAACGCAAAGGCGCTTACTTAACCCTTCAATGGCACAGCTGTATATTGCTCGAGAAACGAATGAAATACTTCCGTCCTGTGTAAGCAAAAACTTCTAGCGCGCATACGTGCTACTATGGGCAGGCTCAGTGTTCTCCACTAGGGGCTGATAAAGTCTCACCGCAGTGCTCCCCCTTCCTTCCTTCTTTCGGCCGAATCTGGAAGAAAACAAGGTTTACTAAGTTAGTAATCTGGGCCCGTCGGTACGTGTTTCTGAGTCTGTATTTATCTGAGTTCGTTTTTATGAACAGTAAGAGTGCATTGAACACGAACACACAATAATGGCACACACACTGTGTGTACGTGCATGTGTACCAAAAAAACCAATTTTGATACACCCTTAGCGAACTTCATTAACCAAGTTGAAGTTCCCCTTGGTTAACTTCAGTTCTAGTACAACCTTGGTGACCTTCACTCAAGATGGTGAAGTTCACCTTGAGGAACTTCATATCCAGCACGTCATTGGTAAGCTTCATCGGCCAAGAAGTCCACTTTGGTGAAATTCACTTCTATAATGTTTGTGGACTTCATTTACCAATACATTTCACTTTGGTCAACTTCACTTCTACTGAAACATTAGTGAACTTCACTATTCTAGATGAAGTTAACCTTAGTGGACTTCATTTCTAGTATATTGTTGGTGAGCTTCATTGGCCAAGAAAAGTTCACCTTGATGAAATATTCACTTCTATGAGAACCTTGTTGAATTTCATTCACCAAGAGAAGTTCATCTTGGTCAACTTCACTTCTATTACAATATTGACAAACTTCATTCACTGAGGTGAAGTTCATTTCGAGTACAACAGGGATAATTCAGAGTTTACTTTGTGTGAGCTGTGTGTGTGCGCGTGTGTGCCTTTATTATACGTTTGTCTTCAGTGGGCTCTTACCTTTCATAAATCAAATGAAGTCCTCGCTTGATGAAAAAATTGAAATGAAGAGACGATGCACTTCTCACAATGCCATTGGTGCATGAATTTCGGGGGCTGATCTTGAAGTTTACTTCATAACAAAAGCAGAAAAGAAGGCAAAATTTACTTAAAGGACTGGAGACAATGCATAAAGCATGATAAAGCATTCTTCCCTTGTAAACCCATGATAGTGTGATAAATGTGACCATATGAATGACTCGAAGCTTAAAGGCTGGAAGTAGACAGTTTTTTAATAAAACGTCAAGCTTTATAGGTTAACATTATTGTCAAAATTACAAGCCAGACCTAATTGTCTGACTGCTGTGGCAACACAAGCCACAACGAAGGCTTAAAGTTTATGCATGTCTTGATTAACTCCCCACGCTGCGCGCGCTTATGTCAGTACTTACAGTTTGCTCAAGTTTTGTTTACTAGTAGCTAGCGTGATCACTTAATATTTTGCTACTTAAAATCTAGGAGCAATTCGTACAATTATAAATATCATTTCTGGGTTTGTTCGCGCTTTGCGATGACTATTTTTTGTCTGCGCTTGACATGAGATGTTATCACCTCTTCTGCCATAGCTCATGATGGGCTGAATTATGCATAAATTTTGAAATATTAATAAGAAAGAGACGTTAAAGATTCACCTGGGTAAAGCTACGGGGCAGAATTGGCAGCACCCTATTCAGGGAAGAGGTGGGAGATGCCCACACCTCTGCCACATACATTTAGCCAGCCACAATACTAATCACTGATCCACTAAAAATAAAGAGACAGCATGAACGACATGCAAAGATTTTCGCACTAGCGTAACCTTCAATAGAGAGAGGTTTCGGCTTCGATGCTTAACCAACTTTACGGAGCCGTTCGACGGAGACCTTTCCCTCGTGTTTTTTTTTTTTCTTCTCTTCACTGGTCGTGTTTTTGTGCGCGTGGCACACCTTACGCTAAATCAGTTTGAATACCGTTTAAGGGGTTCGTCTCAACTTCTTAAAGTGACTTCATTCACCAAAACGTGCTCTTGGATCTAAGAACTATACATGCGTGGCATGCACGTCTAAATGCGACAATGAATTGTTATACCCGGCGATTTTTTTTCTTGCTTCAGTTTATTCTGAAGGCGCGCGTCATTGCCCCATCTAGTCCACCATTTCCCGCGTTTTTTCTTGTAAATAAGAAATCTAGGTTGCAGCGTTCCAATATAAGTTCTGCCCTAGCCTTCATTATCTTATTTATATGTGATTATGTCGGTCCTCATTCGTATACGAATCACTAATTTTTTATCAATAAGCAAAGCCCGTAAGCTGGAAAAAAAACAAGTCATACTGATCCGCAATATATTAGTTTCTGCCGAGGCTGTACTTAAATGGAGCACCCTACAGAAAAAGTACACCTAGCAATAAAAAGAGGAAAAAATATAATGCACACCTTATCACTTCGGGGTAGAGAGAACGCAGGCATCAAATTTGAACTCAAAGCTGTTACTGAGAAAACATGATGCAAAAAAGCGGTATCTGTTTTGCGAGCGCCGAACAGGCGCCTCTGTAAGGAACATCGTATAAAAAAGTGCATAAATTAAGCCGCCGCAAAAGCTAACATGGAGGTTGCTTCCGCTATACGTATGTACAGGAAACAAATTAAAAACGTGAGGCAGTGCCTAAATGTCATGCGTTAGCTTTTAAAAACTCGGTAAGGCTGCTTGAAATTTTTCGGAACGACATTCAAGGTGCTAGGCTTTGATAACGCTGAAAGGTCGTGGTGAGAATCATAAGAATAATCAAAACTGAAACAAAATAAAAAAATGAGAGATTGGGAGATGAAGGTGCTCTAAATGATTACCCACCAGCCACGTGCGGTCCCTGGAAGTTTTTGTTAAGTTATTTACCAGCTTGCTGTTATATATGTGTTTCTTTTTATTGGTTAAAGTCCCAAAGTACGTACACAATCAACAAAAGTTCTACTTTTAAACTACGTAGCCCTGTATTTGTTTAGCTTAGTACACTTATCGTCATTACTGTTAGCAACTAAAGCGTTCTCTTCTCAGTTCTCAAAAGTTTTCATTTTCTTTCTCGGTTATACGTGAAACTTGCGTTTAAGTTTACCGGAGGTCGTGCTGTGGTACGACACGCTCGGTGGTTCAAAACCCCGCGCCACCGCTTTTCCTCGTTCCAGCGCCTCTCATTAGCGGCGCGAGGTCCTGGCACGCAGACTCATTAGTGTTCAAACTTTTTACCTCTCTAAAGTTTTAGTTCTTTTTCTCTCTTAATCAGGGTTCGAACCCATCACGTGCAAAAAAAGAAAAGAAAAGCATCAGGTTTATTGCGTTACGTTCCGGAAAAGTGGACGTATGCAAGCCATTGCCTTCATGCACGCCAAAATGATGTGAAGTGGCTGTCGGGTGCGTATGAAAATCATTGCCCTTGTTTTCTTTATGTATGAAAAACGTGGCGCAGAGGCAGTGTCGCATCGACTGATGTTCCAACTGAGGAGTCACTCTAGCGTGAGTTAAAAGCACTGCTCTGTTCCTAAATTGCTTTCGCTCTTCTTATATATTATCACTCTATTCCCAATTCATTTACTCGAGCGCATACATTACATTTCCGCATAGTGCTCCCCAGACTGTGCCCAACGATTTTCTTGCAGCCGCAGTAAGGGTTCCCGTTGGCGTCTTACCAGCTTATTTTCTAAACGCAGGATATAACTGTCTGGTCTGCCGACCAATGATGGCATCCGTGAAAAAATGAGGACTTAGTCAACTGCACAGTTTTTAAAGCTTCCTTGTTTACGTAACATGGTGTGGTGGTGTTTGTTGCTTGTGACCCACTTTCTTTTAATGATTCTCCCTCTCTTTCTTAGTCTCCCTACTCCCTCCCCCTGCTTCCCGATTGCGTGGCAGCTTGGGCTAGTTGGTATGGCATGACGATAGTTATACCGCGAGAACAAAACGACGGCACAGAGACAAGAAGGACACGAAGGACACGGTTGCGTTGAGAAATAAACAAAAGTCAAGCGTGGTGCCGTTTCTCCCATGCCTCGCTGTCCTGCGTCGTCGTTGCGACGCCCATATACATGTTTCCGCACGCGCTCGCAGCCGCTCCTCCTAACGACTCCGCGTGCGACGCCACCAGCCGTGTTGCCGTTCCGTGTCCGTGCACTTCGACGCGCTCGCACGCCGACCCTTATCGCCGGCTCATATCGGGCACATGGGGGAACGCTTGGCGGAAAGGGTGGGCAGGTGACGAAGGAGAGGGGCAGGTGAGGAAGGGAACCTTGACATCGAGCGAAGCTCGCAGCGCGGACGACTTTCCAGGCGAGCGCATCACCTCGTTCTCCCCCTGCCTCCGCTGCACGCCGAGGCGTCGCAGTCAGTGCCTGGGTACCGAAAAACCTTGGCGATAACGGAAGGAGAAGCAGGCGCCTCCTCCACGCTATACCGAAAAAGAAACTTCCTTCGCGGCGGGCGCATGCGTAACGCGGTGCGCCTGCGGGCGCTTCATGGGGGCTTTTTGTTTCGAAGAGTGCTCGTGAACAATAAGTGAAATAAAGGTTGGCTCACCAAGCAGCGACGCGATGCGTAAACAAGAGAAATGAGAACAGTGACCGAGACGGGCAAAGTTTGGTACCCGATAAGCTAGCATACTGTGATGGCTGTGTGCAGGTTAGTACCATCGGTATGGAAAATCGTATTCAATAGACTTGCGATATGAACCACCGGCCCTCGTCAGAAGCTCAAAAAACGTGAATATTGACTTATCGTTTGTGAAGCAGTGAGGTTAGTGTAGATTAGTAACAGTGCTTGTTGTTGAAGAAGCGACGATAAGGAGGCTTCTCAGGCAATAAGACGAACCTCTTGACGTGATTAGCTTGTTCACCAGCCGAATGCTTCTGCTCGCTTCGTGTCCTCGGTACGTGACAATAGATGGAGGCAGAGAATGTGAATAGGCGTAAAGTAGGGTTAACTGAAGAAAAGTCACTTTCACGATTATGCATGGGGAGAGATGTAGAAAGAGTAGAAATATGATAGAACAAGATAAAGCAATAACCTCATTGTGGTTAGTAAGAAAACATCTCTTTGTTTAATGTAATCACTGACACTCGTAACGTTAAAAAAGGACGTAGCACTCTCCTGTCATTCTGTGTCAATTAACGGTGAAGCCTGTTTCTTAGTTTCTGTGCGCTCAAGGGATATAACAATGGTATGCTGCATCATAAAGCAATTGTAACAGTATCCCAGTGAAAGAAGTAATAGGAAAAATAGGTTAACATTGTTGAAACTACGGTGGTCATTTCTATATGGCCACAGTGGAGGCGTCCGTGTGTATACGCCGAGCCGCAGCTAGCACAGGGATACTCCTTGTTTGCTGAACTTCAAAGCATAGCCTTCGCCAGACTTTGGAGATACGCCAGACATGGAGATGCATCAGACTCATGTTCGCTTTATGATGGGCTGGGCAGCACAACCACGTACAGGCAGAGAAAAAAAGGAACATGAAAAAATGTGCTGTTATGAACCAACCATGAGGTCCACAGCACCGGCTAGTAACACGACGCCATGTCCATAGCACATTGGCCAACACCAAAACCAATACTCAGCGGATACCCAGTCAATACAGCGGCAGGCGCCATGCTTTCGGGCTACCAGCCGAAGTCCAAAGATAACAGCTACGCCTCCTGTAGTGCCCCCACTTAAGTGTGTACAGGCGAGAAGTTTGCCGATTATATGCCTTTTTCCACAATGTGGTACCTGTGGCGAGGGTGCGAGGAGCGCTAAAAGTTGCTGTTCCAGGAGTTTTTTTTTTTTTCTGTGGACGCAATTCACCAGCTTCAAAACCTATGCAGCATCACTGCAGAAAAGGGGAAAGCAGGCCAAACTCCTATTAACGCAAGCTTGTCGTAATATTAATGTATGGGTTTTAGCGTCCCAAAACACGGATATAAATATGAGAGGTGCCATGGTAGGTGGCTTCGAAAATTTCGACCACCTGGTATGTTCTAACATACACCTCAGTCTAAGTGCACAAGCCTCGAGGATTTTAGCCTCCATAAATACGGACACTGTGGTCGGGATTCAATCCTGCGATCTGCTGATCGGCAGTTGAGCACCATACGCGCGACACCACTGGGGTGGGTTGAAAGAGTAAGGTTTCCATCAGCATAAACATCGAGCTCACCACGAGCCCAAACGGTAAAATTCATACGGTCTTATATGTACAAATGTAATCACTAGCCAGACTTCGTAAAATCAACAATATCATTTTGACGACGTCACAACTGCGAAGCTCTTCGAAGCTGTATTTCACACTTCGAAAGACGACTACATGGCGCCTGCTACATGAACATTTTGCCCCCAAAGGATCGGCGGAACCAAAACGGTGCTTCTTAAAAGAGAAACATTTGGTGCCATTGCAAAGTGGGGTGCTATGAAGTGACACACAATGCTGCGAATCCCATAACTGAGTATTGGGCTAACTTCGAGAGTTCTCGAGAAATCTGTAAGCACGCGTGTGTGCATTCGCGAACCAAATAAGCACTAAGTTTCAGCCCAAGTCTTTCCTCATGAGTCCCAGTCGTTGACGCCATCTCACGCACCCTTGCACCGAGCATAGTCGCCAGTCGGCGAACACCAGCCTCTGTCGTGCGAGCTCGTTCAAAGTGCCGAGACAGAAAGAAGGCAAAAGGGAAGTACAGCGAACGCTCGCCAAAGTCGTGCGGCGGCGTCTCGGGAGGCTGGCGGATCGACTTTTGAAGTCCTCAGCCTGCTGCGACATCGCTAACTTTTTTAATTTTTTTTATTCCCCCAGCGTCTCGCCACCCGGCTTCACTGCATATGCATGGGTGCGCCTAGGATGCCGGCATTTTTTGAGAACACTCACGTTGCCTTGCCTCTAGCTTCTCTCATCCGTTACTGCGAATGCACTTTAGGTTTTTTTTTCTCCAAGAACTTCGCTTTATGAACTCTTCACTTTCCCGTTCATTCCTTATTCAGCCTCACCCCTTTCCTAGCCCATCGCTGTTCTTTTTTCCTCGCGCCGGGCTCAGAAAGAAGCCAGTGCTCCTTTTACGACTCAAATTTGTTAGAGGAACCCGGCTTTGTATCGACTGAACTCTTCATATCTTCGTCCCCAAAATATCCATATCCCAGTTTATCGTCGGAAATTCCGCTGCTGCTATATACTGCTACTGCCGATGCGTCGTAGAGGAGTGCACTGTTGGAAAACGGCAGATTTCATGGAGGCCTCCACTGGTCTTGCTTTTCTTGTTTTCTTTTCGCGCTAATGTTGCTGCTTCCGGATAAATATTTTTATCGGAATAACCTCGTCGGCGGGTCGGCATATCATTGTACCGAACATGTCATTTTGTTGTTATTGTAGTTGTTGCTGTCGCTGCTGTCTCTTTGTTCTTTTTTGCACTGTATTCACTTTTACTTTTTTTTGCAGCCATGAGCTCTACGAGAAACGATATTCTTGGCAGTGTTGATATGTACGCCTCGCGTGTGCCTGAAGGGTATTTTTTTCATTTCTTTCTTATTTCTTTTTTTTATCTATTACCCAAATCAAAGAGAAACGAACTATTTAACGCAGAAATTCACGTCTGAAAACGAACCGTCAGCAGTACGGGTTTTCAATGAAATGCACTTGTGCGTTCAAAAAAAGCAAACACAAAAAAAGAACAGGAAGTTGTAACTTTTACTCCTTCCCCTCGTTGTCAACACTTTATTTTACTTCAACCTCTATGTGATCTTATTTCCCTGCATTTTTTTTTCTTTTTCGTGTTTAGAGTACAGGCTTTTCATCAATTCTCCGGCCTCTCAGTTTCGTTTTGTTTTCCCACGAGTTCCGCATCGAGCGCATTAGAGCGCACACTGCTCATTTCGTCGGACCCTTCCAACTCTCTCGCAACGTATCGCATGCTTGCTCGTTTCTAGCAGCCAGAGATATACAAAAGTGTAAAAATCACGTCGGAGCATCGGTCTTGCGTGTCTTCTGTGTGGCACGCAGCCGGAAACAGTTATTTCATAAGATGCGGCAGTTCCCGATCAGTCCTCATCTCCATCTTTCTCTCTCTTTGACTCGTTTTCTTCCACTCTGATTGATTCTCCTCTTTCTCCTTTCATCTGCGCTCTCATATTCAAATCAGGCGTGCCTCAGCTTTCTGATTTCAGTTTGTCAGGAGCAAAGCGACAGACAGATTCTATAGACTTCTCACTTTTGCCGGCTGTGGCCGGGCCCCAGTTTTATAACTTGATAGAGGGCTAGAATCGAGGCTCTGTCCTCTTTTTCTGAGTGATCGCCAATGGAACCGCTGAATCATAAGTAAGAGACCGCGGCGATCGTCGAAGCATGCATTGAAATAGGCGATTGGTTTCTCATCGGCGTCCGCGCCTGTCGGTTCGACTTGTGTAGCGATTACTCACGCCGGAACGCTCCACGAGCCCCGTCCTCGTGCCGTACTCGTTCTACAGTATTCTGGGCGCATTTCGAGCTCCCATTTGGATGAGGCGCCAGTCGACAGCCCCCGCCCCTCTTTGGGAAACAATCCACCGTCTTCCTCTAACCATGCAGTTTGCATTATCTTTCATCTTTTGTGTCCTCTCATCGCTATTTTTTGTTTTTTGTTTTTCTGGGTAAATTCGTATCCTCGCTGAGCGCTGAACATTAAAGCTATAGATGTAGGCTAAGATACTTGGAGACACATTCAAATACATTTGCAACCACCAGTATTTTAATAAAAAGAGTGAGCTAACCGAAACTTTAAAAACAACCCTGCCGATCGGCGTTACTCCGTACGTGACACAAAATATCAAATAAAAGAGCTTTTGACTTTGTTTGCCTCGACCCAAGAAGAAAACACAGATGAGAAATAAAACACTATACACTGTTTTGCAGCCTAAGAAGCAGGTCATGTTGTGGCTAGCCATTTCCGAACTGTTAATATATGAAATGGATTAATGGAATGTGAGCCTGGTTTACCACACGTTATTTGCATGGTGCCCAAGATTCCGCAGTCTTTTTCAAGAGGTGGGTGTGATCACAAAATAAGGCTCTCTGGAACAACGTTTCGTCACTTATATCGATATCTGCAGGAACTGCGAGTTAGGAATGTCAGTCAGGACAACAAAACTTTAGACGGAATCACACTTTTGACGGAGTTACTTTCAAGTGGTCTCTATTCGACGCACTTCCGACTTATAATAGAATGACAGTCGCTATGTCGATCCTCGCAGTTTCTGGTCTCAGACAGCTTTGACAAAAGACGTCTAAATGTATCAACTAGTTTAAATAATTAATAGACTTTATTGCAAGCGAGTTTAGAAGTTTTCTTCGAGTGATGGGGAAGAGGGAGAGGGACTATTCTTGTTTAATCTCACCCTCCGTCGATGAAGATGGCCGTGTCTCAAAGAATAGCTCGAAGTCCTTGAACACGGGTGCCATCTTCGACTTGCCACGTTTTAATCAATTGCCACATTTTTTATTTTTGTTTTAGGCAAATTTCACCTGTTGCCGCAGTGTCTCAGATGGCATACCCGTGATCAGGACGGTAATGCTGCCGTTAAGTCACGAGCAAATATGTAAACATCGTACCGTCATCAGCGTCATTACCATGTTATCAGTGCCTCAATGATCGCACGTCCAGCTACCACTGTCTGTAAGTGGCAATGACCTTTCTTCCAATGTCACTTTACATTTAGAATGAGAACTACAATGCTGGTCAAAATTTCACCACAAAACACTTTTGACTGGCTAAGCGTGAAAGAAGAAAAAAGATTGCATGTATCCTCAGCACGTTCGAAATATGTTTGGAAAAAGTTTTGAGGAGGCAGCAAAGTTAAATGGCTGATTACGACAAAATTGAACCCAAGCATAATTGAAAAAAAACATGGTTGATCTCTCCGTCATAAGAATCAGTGAAACATAAAAGTAAACCATGACTTTACAGATGTAGCTTAATGTACATAAACAAAAGACTGCTGGCACAATGTACATTCGTATTTAACAACTACAGCATCGCTAAATAATGATGCAGTCACGCTGACACTTAGTCAAACATTTACATCTCGATGACTAGCGTCCGTCATTCATAATTATTAAACAAATTGGGGACGTCATAGATCTTTGTGGTAGCTGTAGTAATTCACGGTGAGAGTGCAACGAGCGAAAGTGATGGGGCAGCCAGAACAACGTGACTGATTGGACGCTAAACTTGGGCTGAGGTCTCCTAATCGTCGCATGTTAAACACCACAGCCCGACTAGGGAGACACGCAATGTGTTTCATGTGTCCCTTTTGGCTGGCAGCGAGTATTCGCCTGGCGAGCGTGAATGGACAATTGTAGCTTCCTGACAGACTTTTTAGTGGAGACCGGACTAGACAAGCGCCTATGACAGACAGCCAGAGATGGGTATTATATAAAATGTGGTCATGTATATAATGACATTAGATTAGTAATGTGTGCGTGTAAGCAGTTTATGACTGTGTGAACTGCGCGAAGAAAACTGTGTATTGGCATGATATTTGAACTAGTTTCAGTGTGCTATTATGTTTTTTTTTTCTTTTCCTTATTGTTAGTTTTTGGGTACCGCTCTGTATTATTATTTTATTTTTTGCCGCAGAACTTTGTCATAGGGACTGGCCGAGACAATAGGCACCTCAACCTCTCCACAGCAAAACAGTTAAAACAGAACAGAACAAAACAGTAGTTGCATCTAGGAGAAACAGGCATGTTCCAGAGGTTGCAGATATGGTTTCAGAGTTATGTTTGCTATGAATGGATGCTATGAGCGACGCCGACGCTCATGGTAAGGTCGTCACTTGGGTGTGCGTTAAGACACTTACGAAATTCGACTTCTGCTATTGCAAATGCACCGAATGGGACGGACGCTTAGATACGACGATTTCAAGAAACTAATTTCAGACGTCGCGGTGGTAATGCGTTAGTGCCTTTTACCGAAAATGCTGTGACAAGATAGTGATAGATATATAGGCTCGGTGGACGCCCGTATTTCTTAAAGCGTACTTAGTATGTGATGGTGGCGCAGTGGATAGTGTGCCCGGCATCTGTTGTCGGCGACCCGGAGGTCATGGATTCGACTCCCGTGGACGGAACTTTTTCACTCAAACGGGTCTTATGCCGGGGTTCATCACGGCTCCACACACGTACACTCCCTACGGATATGACATTGTATAATAAAGCCTAATTGGTTGCAAAAAAAAAACGAGAAGAAATGCCTCTGCTGCCAGACATCAAACCAGGGACCTCTCAATGCGTAGTGCACGGCGCTAACCATTAGGCTACGAAGCGTATGGTAGCAAGTATCCTATCAGCAAGCCATGTATAAACACCAAACAACGCGGGGGGTCCTCAGAGCTCCGCAACATCCACGCGTTTTCGTCATCAGTAGTGAAATGGCGCGAGAAGCATGCGATTGGTTGACTCGCTCAAAAGATCATCATCCCGCGCCACCCCGCACGTTGCTGTGCGCGTCCGCCTCTACATGGCGTAGTCAAAGCGCCTACAGAAGCTATCTAACGTAGTGGTGGATTCGCTCACTAGCGCGCGCGGTTATCTCGCTATTCGGGTGGTTAGTAGTACCCTTCTGTTTCCACCGCAAGTTTGTTTTGAAGTTCTAGTACGAAGTTCTCTTCTCTCGCTGCCACGGCCGCATTTACCAAAGGAGCACGCTGCTCAAACACGAACCAGAATTGTGACACTCGTTCGCGCTTGTCTTGTGTGCACTTGTGCGTTCGTTTCACGCGTATTTCACCTTGTTTGATCAGCTTATTTTAAATGTCAGACTGCGACGGTTCGTTCTCCGCCTTCGTCTTGCTTACGCTCATATCGTGCGTTTTTTTTTCTGATTGAGGTGCGCGTGGCAAGTTTCGAGCTGCTTGTCGTTCTTCGCGTAACATTCCAATTTGTTGCTGTAGCATTAATTTTTTCGCCCGTGTGGGGAAACTATGCGCAATGAACGCTCAACTACTTTTGTGAAGACACGTTTCACTTCCTTTCCTGTTATACCATTTCTTCAGGAGAGGGATCAGCCACGTTTTTGCTTGACAAAGAAAGAATGGACATACATACATACATACATACATACATGCATACATACATACATACATACATACATACATACATACATACATACATACATACATACATACATACATACATACATACATACATACATACATACATACATACATACATACATACATACATACATACATACATACATACATACATACATAGATACATACATACATACATACATACATACATACATACATACATACATACATACATACATACATACATACATACATACATACATACATACATACATACATACATACATACATACATACATACATACATACATACATACATACATACATACATACATACATACATACATACATACATACATACATACATACATACATACATACATACATACATACATACATACATACATACATACATACATACATACATACATACATACATACATACATACAAGGAAAACACATTACCGTAATCCTGAGTTGGGTTTGTTGTGCCTGACAGCAGCTCTGTTTTACAGACAAAGCACGCTTTACAGACTTGAGTACCTGGTTGTAGAGTTCATCACACTTATGAAAGGAATTTTAACGTAATGGTGTTGAATGATTCATGACACCCAATTTTCGACCATAATCTGTGTTGTGTGGGTTGGTCCTTGTACGTTCAAGAACAAGCTGGTGAAATTTGAGTGCATTCGGTCATGCCGGTAACATATATTCGAATATTTTTATATAAACGAGCTTGTGGCCTAGTGGTCCGGCAACACTGGTGTGCTGGCTAGCCATGACGTAACGAACCACTTGCTTCGCAAGGTTCCGAATAGTGTGCAGTACGGAGGGCAATCGTTTTTATGGTCAGCTGGCTTGCGATCAAGTTGCTTCAGCGTTGTGCAACGTGCCACTGGAACTGAATAACTTGCAGCGGTCGAAGCAATGCCACCACGTCACAAATGCTGCACTGTGGGGTGCCAGCACGTACAGAGCAGGGAGAGTACTAGCGTCACACTAGCGTCACACTAGCGTCCCACTTAGTATATGCCGTTCGCTTCAGATAATGTATACATACATGGCACACGTATACCAAAAGATGCAAAAGAACCGGGCAGTACGCGCAGCATTGTTACCATCACTTATTAAGCCAGAGCCCTCCACTACGGTGTCTCTCATAATCATATGGTAGTTTTGGGGCGTTAAACCCGACATACCTATCTACTTCTTATCAAGTCGTGCATGCACGTATTCTAGCAAAAATAAATGTGCATGCTTTACCAAATCCATTGCGCTAGGAGGGCTCGCGAATGCAGCGTCTCCTAATCGTTAAGCCGGCTTGTCAACCTGGCACTCTTGAAATAAAGCTACTTGAATTGCGGAAGGCCGTCAGGAACGTCTGCCACAACACTGAGGTCGTTGGCATCAGAGTTTGCCCCGTCTTTGACGCTTTCTTCGTCGCTCGAGCTGGTGGCGATGGGGTCGAAATCAAAATGCCCAGCGTACACGACATCGTCACCGCTTCTGCTGCTCGATGAATCATCGCCCAAATTGTGAGCTCATTACGGTGCCGATGACACGGCGATGGTACCGGTAGCCCTTCGCAACACTTGCGACACGTGCGGACCATGCCGCAAGCAACATTCGCAACACAGTGACCACACTGACCGCGTGCCGAGGGTACTGTTTGGTAGCAGACGACGGCATTATTCCCATCGGTTTGTCACATCATGCACGCCACAACATTTTTCACACGTGTGCAAGCATTTTCGACCCCATACCTTCGTTTTTTTTTTTGTCTAAAAGCGCGAATTGTTGAGTGACCATGTCATGGCCCTTTTAAAGACCTCGTTGTCATAAAATCTAATGGCGGACACTTTCCCCGTTCTTGGTTATGAGCGACGAATCGGTGTACTCTGCTAGCAAGATATTGATTTATATGGAAATTATAAAGGAAAACATGGCTGAGTATTTTGTTTAGGAATCGGTAAAACACGAACGTGAGACATATCTTCACTGAAGCAGTGGAACGTTTTTCTGTGGTCTAGTGGCTAGGGTACTTGGCTGCTGACCCGCAGATCGCGGGTTCAAATCCCGGCTGCGGCCGCTGCATTTCCGATGGAGGCGGAAATGTTGTAGGCCCGTGTGCTCAGATTTGGGCGTACGTTAAAGAACCCCAGGTGGTCAAAATTTCCGGAGCCCTCCACTACGGCGTCTCTCATAATCATATGGTGGTTTTGGGACGTGAAACCCCAGATATTTATCTATCTAACGTTTTTCTGTGCATTATTTCGCCACAAGGGTAAAAGATTAAATGCTACAGCAACAAATTGTAATGTCACGCGATGAAAGGCAGGCAGCTCAAATCTCAAATTGAAAGCACGCACAAAATGGGTATACACAGGATGAGCGCGTGATAGCAACTGTCACAGCTCGATATTTTAAGCTTGCTACTATAACAGAATAAAAGACGCACAAAATGAACGCACAAATACACACAGGACGAGCGTGAAATGTCATAATTCCTACTTCATCGAATATGAGGAGCATACTCCTTTCGTAAACGTGACCATGGCAGTGAGGGAAGTGACCTTCATGCTCTCCCGAACCACGAGCCTGATAAACGCGCACGCGGAAGAGACCACGCTCCGTGGAGGCGCACGATTATTGAAACGCGAGAAATAACAACCTTTAGAAAGTGCCCAGCGTAACCCCACGCGAGCGCTTCCAGTCATATTTCTACTGATGACAAAAATACGCAGAAGTTGTGGAGATACTAGGAGAGGCAAATGATGTATAGTGTATATAAACAGCTTGCCATTAGCAAGCTCCCCGTTGTACGCTTCGTGGCCAAATGGTTTTGCTCCGCATGCTGTGCAGCTAGAGGCCGAAGATTCAACGCCCAGCAACAGAACTTTCTCTTCTCATTTTTTTTTTTAAATCTGTTAATATATATTCTACAACGTCATATCAGTGACGGAAATACGTGAGCGGATCCATGGGGAACCCTGGCATACAACACTCGTGTTAAAAAAAGAGAAAAAAATATTAGTTTGGGTGCGAATCAACCTCACGGTATACATGTGGCAAGGCAATGCATGTGGCAAGGCAAGTGACACTGATACTTGAAACTATTACGAAAAAACCCCTATGAGAATGTCACATAATGGGACGAGGCTCCAAGCACATGTAAAAAGAGTAGAACCGCACCGAGCGGGAAAACTTGCAAAGTGCTCAAATGGTGGTTGGTATAAAGTACCCACCAATTACAAAGACCACAGGAAAAATGATTTCATATTATCAGCAACAGCAGGAACAAGGTGCGTAGCCAAGCACTTGCGCATGTTGCATTGGCTCCGTGATCGGCCCACCTTTGACCAAGTCGTGAGGTCATGTGAGGACGTCTTCATATGATGTCCCGTGATGTGACGTGATAGTGTTGTAATGATCATATCATAAAATTTTCCGATTGGTGACGTCCTGACTATGTCATAAAAGGACGCCATCATGCGATGATTTTTCGCATCTCTCCTCTTAACGCCATCATCGTGGAATGCCAGTTATTCTTCATGCTTCATCACGCATCTAAAGCTTCAGTTTTAAGTCTTTACGCCTTTCTAGGTGGGCAGCTCTGTACTCATCTTCTGTGTAGGTTAAGCTTGGGTGTCACATTTACGCACGCCCACGCGTTTCACGTACAGATGGCCAACACCGTAACGTGTGACCAATGTGGCAGTGCTCAAGCGACGTAACGTACTCTGTGTGAATGCCTACAGTACTGTTTACAGAGACAGGCGCATTGCAATGCGTTCTATAAGCTAGACGACCGAGCTCTGAGTAAGAACGAATCATACACCATCGGCAGGACCTAACGTCTCAAAAGAAGGCTGTGCAAGGGCTACTGCGCTTCCTGCGTTCAAGTGGCCTCTCAGACCGACTTTGATCTGAAGTTCCTGCGTGTGTGTCCATGTGTGGGTAGATGTCTCTTTTTTATTTTATTTATCTATCTCCCTCTTTCTTCTGTACAATCACCATTTTCCCACTTTCACACATAGTAGAAAGTCAGTTACTTTTACCAGGTTAGCTTCCCAGCGTTTTTATTTCATTTCTTTTTCTCTCTTAGCGCTCTGAGTGATTGCTGAAGAGCGTATCTTGCACAATTTTTTATTTTGTTTCTTGCTTAACTATCTATGTTTTTCAATATATAAAAATATTTACCCGAGTGCATATAAGCAACGCGCTAATGAGAGGTTCAGTACTGTTTTCATAGCGAAAATAAATGCCTATACAAGCCTGTGTCCTCACATATGCCTATTGTTAGCATGTAAGAGTCTGTAAACGCTTTGTTCGAGCTTTCCATCACAGCTTCACATTCTGAGCTGCTCGGGCAGGTGACACTGGTTCTTTTGAAATGAAGAGTGCTCCAGCCTACGTTATTGTTCTAGTTGTTTCGTAGTCCAAAAATAGCCACTGCTCTTCCAAACCTGACCGAAAAAAGTCACTCTATAGCATGTCAGCCAAAGCAAGCTCTAACTAAAAAGTTTCTGAAGCATCGTTTGTCACATACTTTGTAAATTAGAAATTGTTGAGCCTATTTCACAAACTTTCGTGTTCTTGACTGCTCAGTTTTTTATTGTAATCGGCTGAGTGACTTCACTAATGATATTCCAAGCGATGAGATTGGATAGCTTATTTTCACAGAATTTTTTTGTGTATATTTGTAATATCCATACAAGCCCCGAATCGAAAACATTAGATTCAATATTCACGCATCAGAAAACGGATTTGTTACAACGTAATCATTGTTTGGAAACTTATCATTATTATTGTACACCGGCTTCTTTTTTCACAGAATACTTAAATTATGCAAAAAGGTGATTTTCCTGATCATCTCGTATTAGGATGAGGGCGCTATTGCCGGGAGCAAACCGTTACCTTAAGGTGTGCAGTGCAACACCACAGCTACTCAGCTACAACAAAAGGTTAGTGATGATTAAAGAGAGGGGAAAAAGGCAGATATGAAATCGCCACACTGTGAAACAGCAGCTCCTAGTGCTTAGCAGATCACGATAGCGAAATATATTTCTGCCTTCCAAAAAAAAAGGCAACTACGAACCAAAAAGTAGCTGTGTGTGTGTGTGTGTGTGTGTGTGTGTGTGTGTGTGTGTGTGTGTGTGTGTGTGTGTGTTTGTGTGTGTGTGTGTGTGTGTGTGTGTGTGTGTGTGTGTGTGTGTGTGTGTGTGTGTGTGTGTGTGTGTGTGTGTGTGTGTGTGTGTGTGTGTGTGTGTGTGTGTGTGTGTGTGTGTGTGTGTGTGTGTGTGTGTGTGTGTGTGTGTGTGTTTGTGTGTGTGTGTGTGTGTGTGTGTGCAGGTTATGGGAGGAAGGCCTGAAGGTGTTTTTTTTTATTCTGTGACATTTGTGCGAACATTACTGTATGAAAACAGAAGAAGAAGATTATAATGATATTGCTAAAGAAAAGAGCATCTCATTTTTTAACACCCGAAAAACTGCATTCAAGAGAGAAAGCTGATCACGATTATGTACACGTATCGCACTCTCTACACACCAGAAGAAATGGTGACAAAAAATTGTCCCCCTATCTGCATGTCTCACTGTAAATGTCGTCAAAAGACGATAGTCTTCCGCGTGGTGAATGTGAACAAACCGTTTATTTCATGTTCTGTGCGAGCAAATTGGTGAATTGTATTCTGGAAGCGCCGCGTTAGAGAGTCTCGATCCGTGCAGCGAAGCGCATCGAGGCACGTTACACACGAGCGGCGTCTGGCAATTATCTTCGAAAACGAAGGAAGGTGTGTGCGCCCGCTGAGAAAGGTGTGCGCCATTCTCGGAGGCGATAAGGTGTTGAAAGCAAAGCGACGGGCAGGTGACACCACCATGTCGTCTTAGCTAAAGTCCCTAGATGAAACACTCACTGTTCTCGAGCCATCCTGCTCACTCTCTCGCTTACCCCTCTTTTTCTCTGCCATCTGCGTCTCGAATCGGTGCATTCCTTGCACGTGATCTTGCGAATGGCCAGTGGTGCTACTTAGCATTATGCAGAATGTTGGAAACCAGTACGCATGCGCCATCATTACGTTGGCGTGCGCATATGGCTCGAATCCCGCGGGATCGAATCCCAAACCCGGCTGTGGCAGCTGCATTTTCGGTGGAGCTGAAAATGCTGTAGGCCCATGTGCTCAGATTTGGGTGCACGTTAAAAAACCGCAGGTGGTTGAAATTTCCGGAGCCCTTCAAAACGGCGTTTCTCATATACATATGGTGGTTTTGGGACGTTAAGCCCCACCAATCAATCAATCTATTTGGATTCTTGCAGTGACTACAGAAGAAATTGTAGCCAGGACATAAACTGAAGAGGAGAAGCATTTCTGTGTGCGCAAAGTTGGCCAAGAATGTTTTGCGGTGCTCGTTCAATTCAACATCCGTGCTTTTCGACAAAGGTGGGTTGCCGTAAAACAACATAAAACAGTTTCGCTCTCTTCAACTTACTTCGTCCTATCGACGATGAAGCACACCGTGAAGTGCAGCTATGAAACAATTCAAGCGAACGCCTTCGTGCAACTTCGTCGACGTACGTTGAAGCGGATATTCGACATGAGCTTATTTGTCGGTTTTTATTCATATTCCAGGTGCGTGTGTAGTGCAGGTCTAGTGCACGCCAGCTGTTGCAAATGCTTGTGCGTATGCACGTATACAGAGCAGCTGGAGGGTGTAATCAATGCATCTTCACAAACATTTCAGGCTTGACCAGTTGACCAGAACGCAGCATAAAGCAGCCGAAACGCGCTGCTTCGGAACACCTCACCACTAGAACTCTTACTTTTCAGGAAGTTCCGCGCACCGCACGAGAATTACCTGGCATCACGATTGTCCAAATGGGCATATTAAAAAAATCCGTCATGGCAGTGCTGATAGCCAAGCGTTCGTACCAGTCCGGCCGTGGTTTTTTCTTGCGTCTGCACAAGCCGGCTGTAATCACTCGTCACAACGTCATGCCCTGTGGTCACTGACAGAATTAAGCCACAAGCGCCTTCACTGTGGCACAGCGCAAACAAAACACATTCGAAGAACTGGACTAGTCGTAACTGAATGGCCTTCTATGTACGATGTGAGACGCCATGGCTAGCGGTGTAAAATATAGAAATGCACAACGTTGCCAGTTGAGTAACACACACCCTCTCTGTATCTTTCCAATTTTAGTATATGTACTTTGGAAGTACAATAACACACATCCTGCTTTCTTTTGTGTTGTACCGTTTATATTGATATAGGTAACCGTTAATTCCACGACTGATTTCCTTCAATTTTTAATTTTGTTTCATTTACATCAATTCACCGTTACAAATAAACCCAAACATTCCCCTTTCTATGAAAGTTTTGAATCTTCTAGGGGGCGCTCCAGGAACATAAGCGAGGAGGAAAGGGGAAGGTGTCGATACCTTGGAAACTTGTTTCATCTAGGGACCTTAGTATTAGCAAAGCGTTGGAAAAACTTGCCTTTTTCAGCGTCGCATTGAACTGTCAGCGCAGCGTTATAAACGCTACCGTCGTTAGAATTACTTGTGTGTGCCTTCTTTAGTATAAAGGTACACATACAAAACATCGTCGGGATGTTATGGTGCCTCATATATTGACAATAATTGCTTTTTAATTGACAATTGCACAAGTATGAACGCTGAAATTTAAGCAATATTGGTGGGCGCTGTGGATGGGTTTGGGCATCTGAAGTATCGCTTGGTGCCGTTTATGGATACCGTTACTGTGGACAAACAGACAAATGTACAGACAGACAGATGGAAATGCAGACAGATCATAATTTTGGCGCAGAAGGCCCTCAAGAAATACAATTATCTTTAAAATTATTGCGTCATTCGAAATGATGGCGAAGAAAGAAAGCAGAAAATAGGAAAGTGCAGGCGAATGAGCATTCGAGGCACTCCAGGAATTCCTTCGTCTCTGGACATCGCAGGGCGAATGGGAAAACTGAGAGAGGCCTAGTCATCCTCTCCTAGTGTCGTCGTCTCCATGATGATAATCTTCAGGGCGGACGGGGCATTCCAAAGCCAGAAGCTGCAGGGCACCGTTTCCATAGCGACAAGAGCGGCGCAGCACCAGCGTGGACAACGGGAGCAGCACGCTGCATTCCTCTATGAATGCATGAGCGAAAGGTACCATAATAAAAGAATAACGTAAAAAGATGGAAGAGATGCCGTGAAGAACGCTTTCAGATGAAGTAGTACGGGCCATCAAAAAAAAACGAGAGACAGGGCAAGCCGATAGAAAAGAAGGCTCAAAACGTTCACCCAAATACACAGGAGTCAGCAGCCAGACGTTTACTGGTACTTCTACTTTCTTGTATATCAGCTGCTTCTAATCTTTCATGCTTTTTCTTTCATATACCCTTGCCAACTCATTGCTTCACCTTCCCCACCAGGTCTGCTGGTGCCTGATGAGTGCGATATTAGACTTCCGGAGGCCCTGCTCACTCGCTCACTGGTGCCCTAGCTAGAGCCCGACTCCCGAGGTCGCCCGGCGAGCATTCTTTAGGACCAGGAGTTCCTTTTGTTCTCCAAAGAACAGGCAAGGGAGATGCTGGAGAGAGTTCACCTGCCAGCTCTTAGTACACTACCCATTCCGTCCTATTTTAACCTCGAACACCGGCTCCCTCTCCAACTACGTCTCTTGTTCCTCGACCCGGAGTGTGGACCCGCGATCTCTGTTTTCCGCTTGCGGTATTGATCTTTTATATGAAAGCCATTTTTTCTCATTCTCCCTTCACGGCAAGCACAAAGGGAGAGGCGTTAATCTTCAAGCACGCGCTGTTTTCGAACTCAGTCGAAAGAGCGAAGAGTTTTAATATCGAGGAAAAAGTCAAAGTTTCGAAATACTATTCGCTGTTCTAGATCCTCAATACAGGTCGGTTACGTTCCAGGAAAAAAAGGCAATTTGCGGGATGATGGAGTGCAAAAAGGTCTTTTTTTGTTGAACCATAGTAGGAGCAAGTGGCATGAATTGCTACGTGAGAACAGGTTCAAACTTCCTCAGCTGAACATTCCGAACGTACACCGCATACCTTGATATTCACGTTTATAATGTGGAGCACTGCAAGAGACTAGAAGGTGTAAATATCTTTGTGTTTCTTTGTTAGAAATAACGCAACATCAGCAACCTACCTGTTCTAGCAAGGCGTTTTCGAAATGTGGGAGTGTGCTCAACGTGCACCCAAGACCCAGCACGCTACCGAGCCATTAAAGTAAACAATGCAGCAATAACAGAACGTACACAAAATGGCTACGGCCACCTGCCCTAGCTTATGTTGGTTGTATGGCATAAACGCTGGTCTGGTAAGCTTCCCTCTATTGAAGCGATAACTCGTCGAGTACGACCTGGTTAGCGTTCTGGAATTGTTCTATGTACATTTCTTTTTACAATGCACGAGGCGTCACTCACAAGATACTCGGCGAATCAGCATTACCGCGTATGTGCGTGCGTGCTTGTGCATCAGCGTGGGTGCGTTATTACAGGCACCCGCTTGCCCAAAATAATACGCCGACGTCACACTTATGTGAGCGAATGGTTTCCCACGTTGGGCCTCTATTATTTTGTTCCTCTTCTTACTTACAAAACGTGAATGACAATGACGGTGACAATGAGAGAAATAAGACTACGACAATATTTGTTGCTTGACTCTAAATCGTGCTCTAGACTAAAAAAATACAGTATAGAGTGGATATTCATCAGTCGTCGTACCACTTCACGCATACGTGAAACGAACCTCTCAGAGACCTGCATGAACGTTCAATGAGACCTCCATGAACGCAGGTTTACGTGGTGCTCTAATTTAACTGAGCAAAACTGCAGGCCTGTATATCTTCAAAAGCACAACGCCCACCTGTCTCTACATTTACTTCCCAACATTCGTCACTCTTGTTTCCCCACATTTAGCATGACTGCTTGCTTTATAGCGCAGCTAGATCGGGATAACGATGCCACAAGGCTAATGTGCCATATAAAAATGACTTTTTTTTCTTTTTTACTATGTACTCGTACCCAGGTCATTTAAATTAAATTTTATTATACTGTAGTACCATATGTTTCTCCTGCGTTCAATGTGAGATATAATTGCGGTTTGCGCACGGAAAATATTCCGCATCCTGAAGGAAGCCAGAGCCGTGGAAGCGTTTATCATCCTCCGTGTCATTCCCTTCCCCCGCACATTTTTTTATAAATAACTAAAATTATTACTGCAGGATGCTTTTTGGCACATTACAAGGTACTTCACGGACAGCGCTAAGTGTTTCTGTGAACGTGAGGAAGCAGGTGAGGTGGTGAGAAAGAGAACACCACTATTCTTTGAATAATCAGAATATTTGCACGCTTCAAAAAGAACGCCAGGGCTCCCAACGACAAACGTGCCAATATTCTCACCGTATATTACGCGCCGTGAGGGCGATCACCATCTAAGAACGCCAGAACTCTGCAAAAGAAAAAAAGAAAAAGCAGCAGATGGTTATTATCAACGAGAAAAGAAAAAAAGAGAATATTTCGCTCACCTCCGAAGAGAGTGGTGTAATAAATACAAAAAGAATAATGAAAAAAATAGCTAGAAAGGCTGCGGCCGGGCTTCTTTGACGAAGTTTAATATATAAGACGGTGATATACGATGCCGAAAAATGAGGCCCCAGAAGAACAGCGGCGCTGCGGAACCACTAGCTCGCCGAAAAGCACATTTGAGATTAAGTTTAAGTTCACACAACACATATGACGAAGTTCGTAGTCCTTGAGGAGGCAAGCGTCTGATCCCATATAAGGAGAATTCTTGGTGGTTTAGGAAAAATTTTCTCAAATTGCAAGTAACTTTGCAAGTCCTTTCGGGATGCTAAGGTACGCGCCTTTCTCAATCTCTTGTCAACGTGTGTGTTTGTGTGTATGCAATCATTCTTCACCCTGTAAAGTTATGTACTGGCTGAGGCGAGAATTGCTTGAAACGGAAGAACTCATGCGGCCCCGTGGATATGGGCGACGCCAGGCACTACCACTTTGATCCTAATATGTCACGCGTGGAATGCCAATTTGCGAGCTGATTGCATCGCTAGCTGGGCATCGCGCGCTCGCACCACTCTTTTCTCGAACTCGTTCTCGCCTGAGGGAGCACTGAGTGAGCGCGATAGAAGAGGCAATGGGTGATGCGGCCTCGGCGTTCAGGCCCTGAAAGGGTTGACTGCAGCGACGGTGCCTAAGCACCGAAAAACGGACCGGATTACTCGAGGAACCCTACAGCTCACCTCCGTTCGTCTCGTAATATGCGTTCATGAAGAACTGCGTGCCGAACATGGTAGGCGTTTCGTAATAAAGGGCGCTTGTTCTTACGAAATGGGATTTGTTTTCAGGGAGCACATCCGCCTCAAGTTGAGGCGCGAAAGCAACGCGAGAAACTATGCTCTACTGCGCGAAATAACTCAAGATTTGCGGCGCTTGCTTGCTTTTGCGTGACAAATTATTTGGCTTCAAAACCGAGCAAACAGCAGTGGGAAGTTCTCGTTCGATTAGAATCGAAAAAATTCGGGGTGACGGGTCGTGCTTCATGCGATAACTTTTATATGGCTATAATCTACAGTGATACCATGCCCCAAAGTAAATAAATAATTAGGATTAGGCTAAAAGCTCTAGAAAAAAGAGACGAAGGGCGTATTTTTAAGATCCAAGTATATGACGCAAATCTACTGCACCTTTAAAGCAGGCTTTACGGCTACTGCATTTAAAGCAGGCTTTACAGTTTTTGCTGAGACCACACAAAGCGTTTCTGTACAATGTCAGCTCTTGAGGCACACATTGCATATACACAACATTAAAAATGAAACATCTGTAAAAGTCTATATATAGCAGCGTTTAATGGTCAACACGCAAGCAACAGTCGCACGTGCCTAAATGAAAAATCACAGCATATCCATGAAGTGCATGATGATGAAGGTGAGAACCGTCCGTTCATCCGTGTGTCCATCTGTGCGACCGTCCGTACGTCCATCCGTCCATCCATGCATTCGTTCGTGCATCCGTGCGTGGATTCGTTCATGTGTCCATCCGTGCGTCCGAACATCCATGCGTCCATTCGTCCGTCCATCAATCTGTGCGTCCGTCTGTGCATCTACCTGTCTGTCCATCCATCCTTCCATCTAGTGAACACTACAATTACCCCTATCTCCCCTCTTTTCATCATATATTCAGCATACTTACTTACTTGTTCTGTTTGTACACAACGCTTAAATGTTGTTCTTTTTTGTTTGTTTTTACTTATTTATTATTATTAGCTAACACTGTATGAGTAGAAAATCATGTTTCACCCCCATTCATAATGCCTTTGGCCCGGGGGTATCAGGAAATAAATAAATAAATAAGTACTACCATACAGCGGACGCGGACATTCCAAGGACTAAACGACAGGTGCCACCCGCGCACTTTCATATGGCCCATCTTTCTCCGCCTCTAGTTTATAATAATTTACTAGTTCACTATATTCATGGCACTGCGGCCCAACCCTCGCTAAACCTGTGTTTAGAGAAATTTATTGTCACAAACGTCAATAACACTCAACAGAACATTTTCTCCTTAGACATACACTAACAACGATGACAAAACAGACGTCATTTACATGAACATGGATATGAGATGACGTTGAAAGAACATAAACATTCGATGGTTCACACAAACACAACCACGAAAAATATTTCAAAGTAAACAAGAGACAGAAATAAAACTGTGGTTTGAAAAAGGGGTTAACGATTAAGAGCACATAGTATTCTACTATGGGAGAGCATATAGCCGTCCCGTGGGCCTAATTGGATTTTCAAATAAAACTTCCTATACCACGGAGGTTATTTATGCCCAACGAGTTTAGCGTGGCAACCTTTCTTGCCACATGATGCTCAAAGTACGTCCTCCTGATACTAGTTCTTTTAGTAAGCATCAAATTGAAAGCAAATTGTAATGAAGATTAAGTCACCAATACTCGTCTCTGTAAGTTCTTTCATCATAAACAACTATGTTATTATTTATCATTAACGTTCGCAGGTTTCCTACTCAATCGAAAAGGGCGCACGCGTACCACTCGTCTAGTCCAGCCGTGGAGGTGGCTACCTACTACTACGAAGACTACATACATCGCGGACGCACGACCCGCGTCATAGGGAGCTTCACCCCCAAAACACATCTACACGCACGAACAAAAGTTTACGGAACGTTGAATCCAGTGCAAATGAGAACTCCCACTCTATAATGCACGGCACTTCTAATGTGGCAGGTTGCAGCATAGGTCGCAAAAACTACTGCGAGCTGCAACATTTTGTTGAAGGCTAGATTCTCAGGATATGCGGCAACATAGCCTTCTCGAATATTTGCTCTTCCGCAGAACTTTAGTGGGGTAGGGGGGGGGGAGGAGGGCGTACGTACGGGCAGTCTTCATGTATTCAATTGCGTCAAATGCACTTCCTTTCACTGACGCTGTATTTCTTGTTATATCAACCTTATTCGAACTCCAACATTTACATCAGAGTCAACTTTGGCTTTAGCTATCAGGTTCAGAGCGACAGTGCGCGGTTGTCAATAACAACTGTGTGTGCCAGACGTTATACTGAAACTTCTGATGTCGCGTGTCAATCTATGGGGAATATACGTTTATAGAGGCACGTACATGCCACTCTGCACAAGAATAAGATTGGTCACAGAAGGGCCGTCCTACTTACATGCGACATAAATGTTATTATCGTATGGTAGGCTGCTTGAGGGCTTATCCATTAATCCATTATCATCATGCAATATGTAATGAGAATACAAAGTGTGATGTTGCTGCGAATAATGATATTTGGATGTTTGGAGCTTTACGATCTCCCTCCATTATATGATTCTGAGAGACGCTAGTGGAGGGCTCCAGAAATTTCAATCACCTAATGTTGTGACTGCCATGACCGGGACCAAACTTCCGACCTTCGGGTCGCGAGCACCATACCCACTTCTCCACCACGGTGGATTGTAGCTGCTAAGGGAAAACAACGTAGAAGCCCCGCCTAGGTGGCATAGAGGCTACAGTACTCGACTGCTGACCCGCAAGTTGCGGGATCGAACCTCGGCTGTGGCTGCTGAAGCTTCGATGGAAGCGAGATTGCTGTAGACTCGTGTGCTCAGATTTGAGTGTACGTTTAAAGAACCCCAGGTGGTCGAACTTTCCGGAGCCCTCCACTATGGCGTCTCTCATAATCAAATAGTGGTTTTGGAACGTTCAACTCCACATATCAATTCAAAAAGGCTTAAGCTAGCTTTTTTTTATCTTGCGGTGCTGAGGAAGGTGAGCCCATTCTAATTATTATTATTAATATTTATTATTATTTGATTTACATACACAGATAAACATAGACACAGAGGAAAGAGGGAGAGAGCAAGCTGGCAACTGCCACCTGGAGGGGCACAACAAACATATAAAAACAAGCATTTTCTTTCTTCATTTGAAAATTCAAACAAAATCACTAGCACTGCTCGTAACGCTCAAGCGCACACAAACAACGACAGAAGAAGGTGATGACAACACAAGCGCTCCTGTTCTCATCGCGTCTCTGTGTGATTATTTCTGTACGCCTGAAATGGCTTTGCTATAGCAATCACAACTATGCAGGTGCGCACTTTCTATTCTCTCCGCTACCACAAGAAATGTTGGTATTCAAGCCATGGCCGAGTATGTTGCCATTGGTCCGGAACCATTCGAAACCTATATATACCTTCCGTCCGTCCTGTTGAAAAACTAAATATAGCAATGCTTAATGAAGCTCACTGATTTTTTTAGAGAAGCCGCCTTATGCAATGAAAAAATGGCACGCAAATCAATTCTGGAACAACATGTCGGAGCGTGCGTGACCACAGGCTGCTGCGGCCGTATTGCGTTGTCTGAAGTGGTCAGACGAGAAACCACGAAAGGTGAAATGTGAGTAACAAACATAAATTTTAGTGGACCCTGTCTTGAGGCATCTTACTGTGAGGGGAAATAAAATAGGTTCATTATTTGCTCAGTTCTGGCGCACGTTTCAGCAGACAAATTTCAGCCATGTTTTAGCACACACAAGTATGATAATGAGGTGCACGTTCATTGTCTATGGTCAAAAACGTATTACGATTTCTGTGTGCTATCACGCTCACTTGTGCGCATACTTTTGAAGCATATGTGTGCCTACATCTCGATCCACTGAAATGACCGAATATTTTTTTTTCCTCCATCATCTCGCTCCAGCAACCAGGTTTCCCGGTTTCGCGCAAAATTGAGAAAATCAAACCACGGACTTCAGCTAAAATGTTGCATTTCCTTACTTTGATCGGGCTGAAACACGATTGAACATGAAGCTTAACATTACTCTAACATAGAGAAACATTGTTCGTGTCAGTTAACTGGTGACCATGAACAGCCGCGTGAATGCTGTTTTACTTGGAGCCTGCTTTATCTGAAAGCGCGAACAACCGCTTAGAGAGTGACGTAAAGCGAACAGCGCTGCTCTCCTCAAAACAAAGCGGCAACAAACAGGAAGCGAGCACAGTTGCAGAAACTCTCTTAGCACGTGATTTCACGGTTAGGTAAGCCGAGACATGCCGCAACATCAGAGGCTGACGAATACAGCGACGGCCATAAAGTTTTGGACTAAGTGGGGCCCTGACCTACCACAGTATACGTGTGCGTGCGTGTGTGTGTGTGTGTGTGTGTGTGTGTGTGTGTGTGTGTGTGTGTGTGTGCGTGTGTGTGTGTGTGTGTGTGTGTGTGTGTGTGTGTGTGTGTGTGTGTGTGTGTGTGTGTGTGTGTGTGTGTGTGTGTGTGTGTGTGTGTGTGTGTGTGTGTGTCGTTTTGCCCTATCCCACCTTTCTGACATGTTTGGCGCTGATTTACGGTTGGCACAACTGTAAGTCACGGCATCGTGCACACGGCTGTGTCGAGGAGGCGTGAATTCGCCCACTTCAGCGAATTCACTCTCTTTTGTTCGCCGTTCGATGCACTACAAACAATAAACAAAAACTAACGGCCTGAACACAATGTTCTCGCCTCGCTTCCCCTTTGTGATGTTCCCCGCGTGAGCATTTATTATTCACGATGTGAAACCCGACGGTCTTCTGCCAAAAGTCTAGGCTTAAAATGATCAATACTGAAAAGCACATTAGGGGCATCGTTTGACAGTGTTCCTCTATAAGAGCTTTTGTTTTCTTTTTTGTTGAAGTCTGAGCCTATAGTACTATCATTTTTTCAGAATATTTAGCCTCCTTATTCCAACCACCACGAAGAAAACTTACGCATAAAAATTGAAAACAGTGATGAACTTGGAAGGCATAAAAATGCCCAGGTATCTTTGCTTCTTTTTTTTATTTGCAGTAGAATTTGTTTGCAAGCAGGTGATTTCTCCAGAATATTACTCTTTAGGTTTCTCAAATTTCAGAAACCCAAAAAGAGCAACACAATCTCTAGAGAGCTGAAAAAAAGGTACAATTCTGCGCTGGGAGGTACTAAAAATGCATGACAGATTTATTTGGGAGGCACAAAAGGATCGATGTATAGACCACGTTGGCCTTATTGTGGAAGCGCTAGTACAAGCTCTGCCTAAATTATTCAACGCTGATTCCCCGCTCATGATGATCTTCGACCTCACCGTGGCGTTCGTCAAACTTTCATCGTACGACGAGCAGTCGACATGGCGAGCACCGATGTCCACGTTATGAATAATCGTCCCATCACGAATACATATCTCGGCACTATCGCATAGAGTTCACAATGCATGAGAAAGATGCTTGAGAAAAACATTTGTTAAGCGCATCATACGCGGCATGGCGCGCGCTGGTACAGATTGGACAACCTAAATCAATCGGGCTGAGTAGCCTAAGGTCAAAGCAGTATTTTAAGAGAAGCTATAACATAGAAATCCAAAATTGGGGAGCTTGTATTCATGTAATTAACTTTCAGGCAGTGTTTATGTAGGATATTTTGTTGACTAGGGTGCCTGGTTTGACAGAGTGTGACAAACCAGGGCTAAAATCGGGAGATTAACCAGAATTGGAATGTGTATATTGCTGCCCTTCATCAAAAGGAAAAGAAATGGGTAGAAAACCTAAAATAAGAAGCAAAAAAAGAAAGCATGCATGTGAAGCATTATTCTTCACTGATCACCTCACGTCTTAAATAGACAACGTCAACGACAATGCTTCATTGGCGTACGTATACTAACGTCTTTTTTTTTCCTGGTTAAAAGAAACATTCTTGCCCTTTACTGACGTTATCCACTTGACAACCACGAATAAGTGAAGGAATAAGATTGAAGACAAAGAAAAACCTAGGGGACCGCCCTTTAAAAAGCAGAAGCTTCCCATGGTGAGAGAATGAACAATAACCATTTCTTCAAACTTCAATCAAGTAATGCCTATTTTGTAAAACCATATTTCTTAATGCAAGCTTCGATACCGCAGCGTAAAAAACAATGAGAATGAAAACGTGAAAAGAGCGAGCTGAAGCACCGACCAAGATAAATGACTCAAATTGGACAGCAGTTTTTGGTTAGACTGAGTAATTGGTTGTCATCGCTCACACAGTACTCCACTGAAGCACACCAGGAGGGGTATACAAATGTTCCAAAGTTAACTAAAATTAAGCTGTGACAAAAAGAATAGTTACAATAATTGGCAAAAACTATGAATGACTGTTTTGTGTATGCATGTGCGTTCATTAGTGTGCGTGTTAATGCGTGCTTATGTACTCATAGTGTGTATCATAGCCATCACCTGCTACAAGGAGTAGCAAGCCAGTTGATAAACTACGCCAACATCCCCCATTATCATCAAAACTTATTATCTCTCTTTTTCACTTACTATTATTTATGATAACTAGTAAATATTAGAAAACATTAATGTGATGACTTGCTATTTGGCCGAATATGTGCAGTGGAATCAAGTTGGTACGCTTTGCACAGGACTAGGAAAATAAGACGCCTTATCTAAACAAAAATTGTAATAACCAAAGACGTTAAAGAAAGAAAAAAAAACATCCAAATACTCTGTCAGCCATCAAATTTTATTGAACAACATTGAAGCAACTGGTAAATTTGCGATGCACTTGTTTTCCAGCGTCTGTGAGTGTATTCTTCTGAAAAGTTGAAAGAGAAATAGGTGCTAGTGTGCCAAAGAACACTCTTGAATTTTTTTTCACATATTACTGAAGGCCCTCCTTCACGGTCTCATTATTCACTTCCAGACTAAAAGATTACCGCAGTAGCCACATCATAGTGCATTACTTTAAAGAGACAATGGAATGAAATCAAAAAGAGAATCGTATTAGTATGAAAAACATAGCATGCACAATCTTATCAACGATATTTTGCTAGGTTTCCATTTCGTGCTTAATTAATATGAACCATTCGAAAAGCGAGCTGAAGTGCCATTGTATGGCCGTCTGTCGAGGTGATTTCTTTAAGTTTACTACTACTTCAAAAATGCAGCATTGAAGTGAGATTATGAAAGCCTTGCACAAGATCACAAATTCATTTTCATTTTGAATCAGGGACAATATGCAGCAGCCGTATAACATCACTCCTCACACACGCATACAGCTACGATGTATTTCAAACAAGTATAATAATGCAAACAGACACACATTAATGCCAAGGAAAGTACAGGATACGTTATTAGAAGTAATTGTAATGTAAATGTGAAGAAAACGTGTTCCATTGTGCCTAACAAAAACAAAAGGGGCTCTTAAAGCTTACACTTTTCTTCAAATAACCATGACAAGATATTAAGGTTTCTCATAAGCCAAGAGTTTCACCTACTATTGAGCGCAGTTAGGCAATCACCCATATGTGTTGTCGTAAAGACAACTATAGACGTATATTGCTTGTATATAAACTTATATTGACTTATATTGCCCTAAACATAATACTTTCATCATACAGCCAGCAGCGGCACCTTTAAGTCAGCCGGCCCATGGCCAAGAACGGCTTGGCAGGCGAATGTGCGTGTTCGAGAATCCCGTGACCCACAAAATTAAGGCCGCTTTTTTAATCATCAATAAGTACGCGCGTGGCTTTTTAACGGCTTCCCCCATGCTACTTTCAATTTTCGAAACACTCATCGTCACGTCCACTATTCTTTCGCAGTGTTCTTGTGGGTCTTAACATCCCAGCAGTGAGTGTGCCGCTTATTAGCGGCATCGACTGCCACTGCACCGTATAATCTGGGAGCCGAGGGTGATGACTGATGCGTAAAAGACTCAACTCGTCGGTCGCTCGCTCCTGCCTACGAATTTCTAATGATCGCCGCCAGTTCCCACAAGTGGGGGTGTGATGCGCCGAGCAATTAGTTAGCCCAGCTGCTTTGTGCAAATATCGTCGGCGCTGATAAGCTCCTTCGTGTTGTGGGCGCGATTATTTATGTTGCCAAGTGTTTACACTTCTCACTTCCTGTCGGCCGTCCTATTGCAGCGCGGGTGCACTGTGGATACTTCACAAAAGATGAAGTTTCTGTGCACAATTTTCATGTGAAAGTCAGGATTGAACAAATCGCAATTTCGCCGACTGGTTTAAACTGGAACCATATTTTGTGCCAGTTTTGACGGGGGGTAGTAGAAACTGTCAGTTCAGAAACCGACAAGATTTGACATAGACAGCCGTAATTTTTGTGCAAGGTTTGTTTCTTTGTCGTTCAGAGCTCACTGTTCTACACTGATGATGCGTCTTCGGCGACCGTATGAACCGTAATATTTTATTCAGTTTGTCTACATGTTGTAACAACTAAATGGTCCTAATTAATTTATATGGGGGTTTTAACGTCCCAAAAGTACTATTTGATTATGAGAAACACCGTAGCGGAAGGCTCTGGAAATTTCGACCAACTGGATTTCTTTAACATGCACCCAAATCTGAGCACACGGCTCTACAGTATTTTTGCCTCCATCGAAAATGCAGCCGTCGCAGCCTGGATTCCATCCTGCGACCTGCGGGTCAGCAGACGAGTACCTTAGCCACTGGACCACCACGACGAGGCATAATTCAAGGGCCCTAAATGTACCAATATATTAATAATGATAATATTATAAACATTATTATTATTATTATTATTATTATTATTATTATTATTATTATTATTATTATTATTATTATTATTATTATTATTATTATTATTATTATTATTATTATTATTATTATTATTATTATTATTATTATTTTGATAGCGTGCTAATTTTTTCTGCTCACAGTAAACGTACTGCCACGTGAGGCCATCGTTCTTTCGGTTGTGTATGAACAACAATTTCCCGAGAATACGGTTCTCCTGCAGCTTTTCAGAAATTGTACACCGCACTATGTCTTCCTCAACTTCAATATGCTTCCATAACCTGGAATGGCATAACTAAATCCCGCAGAGACACCATTGTGCGAATCCAGAAAACTTCATGAACATTTACAATCATAGTTTTGCTAAGAGTGACTCTGCATCTCGTTCTAGTACTGCCAGATAGTTATCATTGCTATCACTTTACTGCCGACGAAATTGCGCTGACCTCTTATTTCTTTAAAAACTAGCTCGTGGTAGCCGTTTGCTTCTGAGATGTGTAAAATTTTGGATTCTGAATAAGAGGGAATCGCCCATTTCACGTACTTGCCAATTTCGTTTTCATGCCCAAACTACAAAGTCTATATAATGTAAACTTTCATGATCTTGATGTTTTTCACAGTACATTGCCATTGTTTTAAAGACGGTAGTCTTTCTTGGGTACCTTCGACGCAAAAATTTTAGTCTTTCTCTCTGTCTGCCTGTCTATCTGTACATTTGTCTGTATGTCTGCCCTTAACGGCACCAGAAGATACCCCAATCGGCCGACCCCACCCGCAGCGCCCACCAATAGTGCTCAACATTTAGCGCTCATACTTGTGCGATCGTCAATGAAAAAACAATTATTGCGCATATCTGAGGCACCATGCCAACACGTCGATATTCTGTATGTGTGTCGTTTACTAGAAAAGGCATGCATAGGTAATACTAAGGACTGTAGCGTTTAACATGCTGCACTAACCATGCGACGCTTGCACAAAAAGGCAAATGTTTCCACCACTTTGCTAAGACGACACGGTGGTGGCACCTATCTGTCACCTTGCATTCTACACCTTATCACCTCCGAGACGGGCGCGCACGCCGCGCGCTTCGTTTTTCAAGATAACTGCCAGATAGCGCTCACGTCTCACGTGTGACGTGACTTAATGCGCTCGTTCGCCGCTGCGGCATGCACGATGCACTCTCACGCAGCGCCTCCAGAGAACCATTCACCGATTTTGTTGCGCAGAACATCAAATAAACGTTTTGTTTACTATCTTCAGACACAAGACTATCGTCTTTCGACGACATTTGCAGTGTAACATGCAGATACGGGGCCAATTTTTTTATCTCAGATTGGCACTGCCTTGAGATAGTTTTTCACAGTGTACAGATTCTTTCCTTTTTCGTTTTTGACGAAGCCTTCCACAAAGGCCTGTATCCAGACAAGCTTCGGTGAAAGCTTCACCCGCCCATAAATTGGACGCAGTGCTTCATTAACAGTAATTAAGCATGGCGCTTAAAGGTTTCTAAATTGCATCCGCGTAACTCTCTTGGCATAGTAGTAATAAACAACTTTATTAGGACAGCTAACGGTTTTCTAGGTGGCGAGGTTCAAGGTTTGTTAGTGCCCGACTCCCCCAAGAATTCGCGCCAGAAAAGCACACGCTCGCTTTTTGGCATCCGGAAAGAAACCCTGATCATTTACCTCCGGCTTTCACGTCTTGTCTCATAGCTTACTTCGTGTCTCCACTAGTTCCTGGTATTTAATTTTACTGTTCCCACCCAACAGTATGTTCTTAATTGGTCGTAGATCATACACTAACGAATCATTGTGTCCAATGATACGTGAGACCAAGAAACAAATGAGTATAAGTAACAAAAATTTATTTGTCTATACCTGCCCATCAAACTTCAAGTACGCAGAACCCGTCAGCGTTTTAAGCTTCGGCTTTACAATAATGGACACGCTTGCATGTTAGCACTAAAATATGCCCTTTTTTATCATTCCTTTGCAATAAAGCTACAAACAAATTGACCTAATTTTGAAAGCAACTCAAATCAAGAGGGATTACGAATTTGGTTTTAAGTTACCTGACTACACCCCCAGAAGTGGTGATAAAGCAGTTCTTAATTTAAAAGCATGAAAAACACCAACGCTGTCTCTCAATCCTTTCTTCCTATAGGTCACAAAAGTTTGTGAATTAGTAGCTCGTGCAATAGCCCCTTTAAGGTTTTCTCTGTGGGTGTAAGTTTGCCTAACTATTGCGCTGCAAGCTATATGAAGATTACTTGATAAAACCATTGATGTTTTTTTTTTCAAGTGTCGCAAGGAATAATTCACTTAAATAGAGCATTGAACTATCGTGGCAAGCGGTAATGCTGAGGCACTCAGCTAGATTGCTTGACTGCATTTTAAAATAAATGTGTTAATAATCTTTTGTAGTGTATATAACTGTCATATGTAAAGTCTTTAAAGAGGCATGTTAACTCTCTTCTGGAATTTCGTGCATACCGCGAAATTCGAAAAGCGTCTTTGTGTGTTTCTTTAAACAGAGCTAGGCTACATATGTAACCTAAATACGTGGCAAAAATAAAGCGTCAATTGAGTGCTGTTTTTTTATGCTCGAGGACAATTCAGTTAACATTTAGAGTTAATTTTTTGTTTCTCTAATTTATGGTGTCTTACGTCAAGCTTGCTTTATAGAAATTTGTCTGTAAAACGCTTAGAGTATTGTTGAAACGAAAAGGAAGTGTTCCTACCTGCGGATTTCACTCTAGGGCAGTTTAATATTTCACAATGAAGTTTCCCTACCGAACTTCTCATTTCCATCCCGTTTACAAAGCAACGCTGAAGCTCCATCTCAACAAACGAAAGACGGTCTGTGCAGTTTCTCGGTGCTTCTATACAGGACCGTAAAAGTGCCTGGGGGCTACGTTTATGTAGAATAGAGGGCGTACAGAAGGCGAATTAAAATTAAAAATGATATAAATCAACAGTATTCTATACTTTTCAATCAAGTAAAAATGCACTGTCACTGTATTTTCATCTTCACGATGAAAAAGCATTAGGTGAACGAGAAATAACTCATCCAAAAGAAAGTGTTATTTAATTGAGGAAGCACAAGGAAGCCGATAGGAAAAAGAATATCACTGATTTTTTTAGGGGCGAAGCTCCTTATGGCGTCGCTTGTGCGTCCCTCGTTGTAGTGTGTAACCTACATGCTCGGAACCATATACCCGAAAGAGTGGTCCTTAGAATGTCTGCTGGATGGCGGCACTTGTATTTGATGAAAACATGATGAAAAGATGTGAGATGGCTGTAGTTGGAGTATTCACTAGATAGACGGACGGACGTACGAATAAATATACAGATAGACGGACGGACTGATGGACAAACAGACAAGCAGAGGGACAGCCGCACGAACAGACGCACGGGTGGACAGACAGACAGACAGACAGACAGACAGACAGACAGACAGACAGACAGACAGACAGACAGACAGACAGACAGACAGACGAACAAACGAACACAAGGAAGAACACGCGCATGAACGGACGCACGGATGGACGGACAGAATGGCGATCCCATGGATGGACGGACACACAGACGGACGTACGGATGGGAGAATGGTGGTACGGAAGAATGGACGGACAGAAGTACGGACTGATTAACGAGCGCTTCGCCTTACCCATCATCATATGCACAGTGAATATGCTGCGATTTTTTTTTTTGGCTACTGCATGTTCTAGTTCCGGCACGTAAGACAAAGTGCCCGGAAAATTTATCTTGCTGCGAACACGTGCCGCCAAGATTTCTCTTTTTTTTTCTGCGCACGCTCTGTAACTTATTTCTTGCGAAACACGGGCGACCCAGCAAAAATATTCATGATTGCTGTAATACACACTATGCAATAAAAAATAAGTACTAAGAAATCCATGCACGACAGGCACAGAAAACTCTGATGATTGACTCGATGATGTGTGCTTGCGTGAGTGTGTGCATGAGTGTGCGTCACCGTCTGAGTGTCGCTGTGAGTGTGAATGCGTGGGCGTGCGTGTGTTGGCTTGCGTGTTCCCATGCGTGTTCACGTACGTGTGTAAAGATGCGGTTATTTCGGTCGAAACAGAGTTTAATTTGCTCAACTTTATGGCATCCGGTAGACGAGCACCCTAACTAATAATAATTGCTACTGGTATTTCTGTTTGCCCACTCAGTGAATTTCCTTAGATGAAAACCTGCGTTCAGAAAATAACCCTTGAATTTTACCGCCCAACATTCAATCTCACCGATACTGTCTGCGACGCCGTAAAACATGCAAAGGCAATAAACAGTACTGGTGAATATCACTGGGCATGCACAAGATGGAAGTACAGTATATACTACTACCACTTATTCTTCTTATAACATGCAGCCATTATTTCATTTACGCGTATACAGCTAGATATTGGACCAAAACAAGCATGGTTTTGAACATCCCTCGAGTCTATTTAAAACCTGCGTCATCACACCTTGTCAGCCTTCGTGGACATGCGTTTCGATCCGTTTCATTCATGC
The DNA here is from genome assembly GCF_043290135.1 of Rhipicephalus microplus. Taxonomy (NCBI): domain Eukaryota; kingdom Metazoa; phylum Arthropoda; class Arachnida; order Ixodida; family Ixodidae; genus Rhipicephalus; species Rhipicephalus microplus. Next base: position 218,496,975 of record NC_134701.1, on the reverse strand, counting down.
TGTATACAATTGAAGACGAGAACTTCAATGGCGCGTCACGCACCGCGGGTTGCATCAAACGCCTTAAAACTCGGTGTGCACGTTTGTGCAGGCCGCGTGATTGGACAACTGGTGATTATTTACCCTAATTATGTACGTTTTGCTGCAGATGTTCACTTTTACGGAGACCCTACCATGTTCGATGATTCTTCGACGTGACGCGTTCCAGGATGAACATGAGAAGTACTATCATAACGAAAGCTGTTATGAGAGCACAACTTGGGTCACACACAGTTGTCTGCCGCCGCCACCGCGAGATTTAAATAAAAATGGCAGATCCCACGTACAGTGTGAATCTATGATATTCGAAGCATGAATGAGAAATGATGATATATCATTTTAAAATCAGCACAACGTTACGAAGTGGAGTTAAATGATGCCGTACATGGCTACCCTATCGTGATTATCATGTTTGGATGTGTCGTTTACCTTTGTCATCTATTTACGTCACGTGATACCAAATTTAGTATATTTGGAGCTAGCGAAATGACCGCAAGCACGCTATGAGCGTGGTATGTTACACGACACACGTGTCAGGATTATCATGTTTGCAACAGTCATTTATTTCGTCATCCATTGACGTCATGTAACAGCAAATTTGGTATATGTGGAGCAGGCAAAACGGCCGCGAGCGCCTCTCAAAAGGCCCAATATACTGCAATGTAGCGTTATACTTCAATATACGTTTTACTCCAATATACTCCAACGCACCCTGGGCACAGCGATGCTACGTTAGCAAAAGTCGAGCACTCTATAGTCAGACGCTAGGCGCGACCAGCCTCCGTCAGCGCGACCCGACGGCAACCAGCACAAAATGCAACATGCTGCATACTGGTCTTGCATATTGCATCAGTAGAAAACAGCGTATACTTAGTTTTTAACTGTTTAATAGTCAGCAACAGCCTAGTTCAGGCCGCAGAATATCTAAACTAAATGAGTTTTTCTATATATATATGCTTTGCACTAGTATATCTCAGAGCGATCGAAAATCAAAAATAATGTTCTTTGTAAACTATATATAAGTATAAAGGTTTTTGAAAAGGTGGGCATTCAATCGTATGTAACGAGAAACTGACCCCATATCTGCATGTTAATCTGCAAATGTCGTCGAAAGATCATAGTCTTGCGTGTGGAGAGAGTGAACAAAACATTTATTTCATGTTCTGCGCAAGAAATTGGTGAATGGTACTCTGGAGGCACTGCGTTAGAGTGCCTCGAGCGTGCAGTGAAGGCGAACGAGCGCATCAAGTCACGTCACACGTGAGACATGCGCTATCTGGCAGTTTTCTTGGAAAACGAAGCGCGTGGCTCCGAGACGGGCGTGCGAACCCATCTCAGAGGTGATAAGGTGTATAACGCAAGGCGGCGGGTGTCACCACCGTGTCGTCTTAGAAAAGCGTTGGAAACACTCGCCTTTTCGCGCAAGCGTTGCATGGTCAGCGAAGTGTGATAAACACTACGGGCCTTAAAATTACTTATGTATGCCTTTTCTAGTAAAAGACGCACACACAGAATATATACGTGTTGTTATGATGCCTCAGAAGTGCGCAATATTTGCTTTTTCATTTAAAGTCGCACAACTATGAACGCTGAACCTTGAGCAACATTGGTGGGTGCTGCGGATGGTGCCGTCCGTTTGGGGTATCGGCAGGTGTGGTTCAGAGTACCCGGTACCGTTAAGTGGAGGATAGACAGGCCTGCGGATGTGCAACTGTGAATTTTTGGGGACGGCTTTAAGCTCTCCCATAGTAGAGTACCGAGTACTCTAAATCGTTAACTACTTTTTCTAAACAGACAGACAAAAATGTTTGCGTCGAAGGTCCCCAAGAAGGACTATTGTCTTTAATAAAAACGCGAGCCTTCTTGCATTCACCTCTTTTGCCATACATAGAATACTTCTGAAACCGAAAAACAGTCGTCTACCGAAACAATCGACAGACCAATTCCAAAGTTATCCTGTAACACGAGTAATGCTACACGGATAAATAACCGCGGCGTGCTGGTGTATGAAATGACAGTCTTGGTGTATCGCCAGTTCTTTTCGTAACATTCGGTGGTTGTATACCCGTAGGCAAGCTTTACTCGGGCCCTTACTGTCCTTCCAGCACGCGTCAGCTTTGCCGCGAGCGCAGTCTGTTTACCTTATCGCGTACACAAAGTCGGGTGCTCCAATCTGCTTTGCAAATTTAACCTCGGGAGCAGCGCGAACCGAAGACTTTGCGCGACAATTTTCCCCCCGAAACTCTTGATGCGAGGCTTCATTCGACGCGGTTGTACAGAAAGAGGAAAGGAGAAAATTTATTTTTGAAGGCACGCATGGGGCCACGAGGCGACGCCGGACTTTATGGCCATTCACGGGGAACTGCTTTTTCACTTTTCTATCAACTTTTTTGTTTGTTTCTTTGGGCACGCTATCGGGGCTTCGATTTCGGCGGCGACTCAAGTGTGTGCGGTACGCTCTCGAGCTGCGTGACGCAGCTAAGTTTTTTTTTCATATTTTTTTATGTGCCCGACTTTCAGTTCAGTCCGGCGCGCCAACTGGCGGCTGTGTGACAGCGCAAACTGTGGCCAATGGAGCGGCGGCAGCTGCAGGAGTAGAAGACGGAATGCGAAGCATGAAAGAGAAGCAGCCAGCGAGATTTACGTTTCGCGGACGTTGAACAAGTTTGCTCGACTAGGAGGGGAGTTCGCAGCTGCCCCCTTCACCTCCACGTGGCCGCTGAAGCGCCACGACGAACCGCGTGCTTCGGCGTCTTCCTCAAACAGGAGGGATGAGCCGGATGAACTTGTGTGTACACTGTACTCAAAAATGCGCGCGCTACGCGAGACATCCGTAGGAGGCGTACCTCCCTAGCTCTCGTCCATACTTTTTGCGTCTCTTCTGGGGTTTAGTTCATGCCAGACCCGCGACACACACTTCTTTCTGACATCATGCACGTCTAACTTTTTTGTAGCCCGCAAAGCTAGGTATGCAGTTTGTTTTCTCTATATATCTCACTCTCTACTTCTCGTTTATTTTATACTTTATTTGAGCTGGTGCTGACTTTTGAAGAAGCTTTTATTCTATTTTATTGCAATGTGTGGGCATTTCTTCCTTGCTTCTTTTTTGGGGGGGGGGATGTAGTTTTACGCTACAATCAATGTGCGTGTCCGTGCTCGCAATGAAGTGACGTATCGGGGTGTTTCACAACGGCACCTCAAGTTTTTTGTTGTTTTTTTTTTGCATTGTGAAAAAATCAATTCAGTCACATTTTCTTTTACACAGATTTAGAACACAAAATCAAGGCGGGACTTGGCTGTTACATATGTTCATCGTAAAGGCAGCGCTAACGCATATGTTTATTTTGTGGGCTATGTTTCAGCAGTTTTTGCAGTAGACGACTGCTTTCGCGCATGTAAGTTTCCTGAAAGCTTTGCCACAACCGCCTAAAGCACCCTCATATCAATTTATCTGCTTGGTACTTATTTCAGGTAATAGAACACTTCTGTTTGTAAACTCTGCTTTGCAGCATTCACCTTTTTCAACATATGCTCGATTGCCATTTTGTTAATGAAGCTATTATAAGCGCTGAAAATGACTATTTATAATCCTGCTATTACAGCGTGGCAGTGACTGTTCGAGGGCCATCAGTTACCTTCTCGTAGAAGTTTCTGAGATCGTTATGTCGGTAACAAGATGACATTTGTTGGTCGAGTAGTCAGACTCATTTCATGCTATCAGCTTTGAGGGTTGGCTCACAGGGAACCGTACTGCTAATATTGAGTTTAGTTTGCTGTTCAACAACCGTGCTGCTGTCATTGCCGATTGATTGATTGATTGATTGATTGATTGATTGATTGATTGATTGATTGATTGATTGATTGATTGATTGATTGATTGATTGATTGATTGATTGATTGATTGATTGATTGATTGAGATGTGGGGTTCGACGTCCGAAAAGCATCGTAGGATTATGAGAGACGCCATAGTGGAGGGCTCCGGAAATTTCGACCACCAGGAGTTCTTTAACGTGCACCCGAATCTAAACACACGGGCCTACACCATGTTCACCTCCACGAAAAATGCAGCCGCTGGCTGTTATAGTCGAAGCTGGCTCCTGTGCTTGTGACTTCATTGCACAAATCTTATGGAGTTTTGGTGAATCATATGATTCATTCATACTGTACCGCTGATTAGCGCAAAAGTCAGAATTGGCATCTTTTGTATGAAGAACTTTGTGCAAAAAAAAAAGTGCAACGTTGCGTTCTTCGAGCTTACTACAGGATGTCGCATAGCCAATCTCTTTGTTAGGACTACTTCATCATACAGAAATGACTGTTCTTGTGCTCTGAAAATAGCTTTCGCTGTAAATTGTCATAAAAACAATCCGAAACACTTTAGTTTTTACGACTGCTCAGTGTAGCGTTAGGTACGACTAAAAGAGAGGAGCAGTTTTGCATAGATCACTAGGCATACGCTAATAACAATACAAGTACCTACGATCCACAAAAGTGACTGACACCTTCACTGATCTTAAATTATACACATTTTGCCACAGCATTATTGCAATTCAGGGTTCACAAAATTTTTACCATGCCTGAAAGAGAAGTGAAAATCGAATTATTGCATGTCTTTTCACTGCACTCGTACTTGGTGGGCTTGGTGACAGAGGCGGACGACAGTAAGTATCATCTAGTAGAAAGTAGATAAACGGTGTCTTCGCAGCATTTGAGTATGACTAGAGTACCTGCTATATGCACACAACACTTTAAAAAATAAGATTTTTTGGCATTCTTGGCGAGAGCTCCTTAGGAGCGCCGTTTTGAACAAACAAAAAACAAGACTGAAAAGTTTGTCTAAGATTCTGTTTCCGGGCCATCTGCGTTTTTTTTCTTTCGTGATTCAAACGGAACATTCGCGCAAGCATACGTTTTCAATAAAGGGAGTTGGATATGTTCTTACCTCGTGTTATATAGGAACGTGATTGCGCGGATCCGTCACCATCAATCATCCACACATGTTTTGAGGCACAAGTGAGAAAAGAAGATACCTTCCCATCCCCGTGCACCGGATCTCCTGGGGCATCAAACACAACTGCATGATGAACGTATAAAAGGAAGAGGAAAAACACCGATATGACGGAACTCGCATTCGAGGCCTCGAAAAATGTTGCTTCGATCACTCAACAAGTCATAAAACCTGTCGGCATGCAGCATTAGTAATTTCCGCATTCGCAAAATTGCTTCTTTTTTCGATAAGCAAAATGAAATGAAGATACGAAAGCAACACTCATCGATCCATTCTCTGTTGATCAAATAGATTTTGCATCGTTTCGTGAAAAATATTTAGTTCAGGTGGCCGTCAAAACTTGCACAAGTAAGCAAGGTCACTGGAATCAGAACCCGATAGGATCTGATTGATTGATTGATTCGTGGGGTTTAACGTCCCAAAAACCCGATAGGATCTAAATAAAACGTAGCGTTTTGCTAAAGAAGGGAAAAACTAAGGACGTCAAAATGGTGCTTGGCTACTCACCCGATGCTATAGAGAGAGAAACGAGAAAAGAGGAAGGCAGGGAGGTTAACCAGATGCTAGTATCCGGTATGCTACCCTACACTGGGGTTGGGGCATAGGGGGTTGAAAGAGAGAGGGAGAGTTAAAAAAAATAAATAAGAGAAAAACACCGACACACACGCACATACAAAACCAGTCCACTCAGAGGCGTTCCGACAGGCCAGTAGTTCGTAAGAAGCCCAGTAGCGCTTGCACGGCTTTCTTCTGTGACGATGAGTCATGACGATGGCGCAGTATCCTTTCTTCTGACAGCGGCTGGTCATCTAACCTGTTTAGTTTATGAGAAAGGTGTTGTCTTTCCAGGTTGTATTTCGGGCAGTCACACAGTATATGTCGAATCGTTTCTTCATCTCCGCAGTGTGCACAGTCGGCGGTGTCGGCCATACCTATGCGGAACGCGTACGCACGGGTAAACGCGACTCCCAACCATAGTCTGCAGTTGAAGTTGCAGCTCTCTGTATTCTCGCTCGTAACTGCAGGCGAGTTACCGCAGATGTCCATATGCAGATGTCATCAGCGTATCTTGATAGATGAATATTGTTTGGTAGGTGCGTATGGAGAGCGATTAGTGTTATATTGAATAGCACGGGGCTCACTACACTACCCTGAGGGACGCCACGACAACTGAAATGTGTAGACGTGTTCCCAGTCTCTGTAGTCACAAAATAGGATCGCATTTGGAGATAACTGCGTATCCACTTAAACATTCGGCCACCCTCTCCAATCTCTTCTAGTGCGGCAAGGACGGATTCATGTGTCACGTTATCATAGGCTCCTTTGACGTCAAGGAACAGAGAGGCGCAAAGACGCTTATGGCCTTTCTCGTGTTCAACGTACGTGACTAGGTCGATGACGTTATCGATCAATGATCGACCACGTCGAAAGCCAGTCATGGCATTTGGGTAGATCTGATGATACTCCAAGTACCACTCGAGTCGGCCGAGAATCATTCTCTCCATCACTTTACCCACGCAACTGGCCAATGCGATCGGGCGATAGGAGGAGAGTTCCAATGGTGATTTGCCAGGTTTCAGTAATGGTACTAGACGACTAGATTTCCAACGTAAGGGGACAGTGCCCTCTAGCCAACAATCATTATATAGCTGAAGTAGAGCTATTCTCGCGCGCTCACCCAGATGACACAGGGCTCTGTAGGAGATTCCGTCAGGTCCTGGTGCAGAGGTACGTTTGCATGAAGCGAGTGCTGCTTTGAGCTCCTGAATGGTGAACGGGAAGTCCATAGAGGAATCACGTGGTGGCGGACAACTGCTCGAAAGTGGTGAGCTGCTGATGGCTGTAGTTTGCCCTGATAATCCGGCACAGAACTCTTCAGCAACGTCCACATCTGGTCGATTTTGGTGAAGGGCTAAGGCCTTGAATGGTGACTTTTGAATGGGCGATGACCGCAAACTTCTAACCGTCGTCCATATGTGCGATAAAGGCTTACGAGGGTCGAGTGACTCGCAGAAAGTAATCCAGCGTTGGAATGCTAGCTTGTCCAACCGACGTTTGATCTTCTTCTGCATACGTCTAGCAGTCCGTAAATCTTCTATGTCCTTCGTGCGCCGGTACCTTCTTTCAGCTCGTCGTCGCAAGGCTCGAAGCCGCTCCAGCTCTATGTCGATGTCCATGAATCTTACAGGGCATGGGATCGTACACACAGTCTCTTTTACAGTGCTTTGGATGGCCTCTTGTAAATCGGATATGTGTTCTTGGCATTGGTCTTCCATACGAGACTGATGATACCCGATGCTGTTCACTTCTGTGCCAGGTGTGGTCACTGTTTTTATATATAACCGGAGTAAACTAATTTTGCAAACACTCAAGCTTGCATTGGGGGCTCCAGTTTGTCATGTAGTATAAAATTCTATGGTCAGGGGCCTTTTCTCTGTTTTCATTTACTAAAAAATCAGTTTACTGAATCGTGAGTTTGCGCCTGTTTTGTGCTTATCAAAGGTTCCCGGCTCAAACTACAAGTCATTTGCAAACAAAAAGTTTGTGATCTCGGCTAGTTGTTAACGGGTGTCACCTGTTCACAGCTCGCCAACCTTCTTGGCAACTTCTCGCATCCGCAGTATGGGTTCACAGCGATGTATAGCTATACTCTCGGGCTATAAGTGCCAACTTTATAGACTTTTACGTGTGAAGCACCTTATTTCATTCGCTGTCAGCGTCTAATGTCGTCACGGTCCATGGTCTATCGTACACATGGTACATCATAAACATGCACCACAAAAATAGCGTAAATCCAAATATTCGCTACCGGTCCCCTAAAAATGAAGAAGATAGCCGACGACGTTAGTGAAGCTGACATGACCTTCCCACCATGGCGTAAGCAACTGAAAAAGTGCATCTAGAAAAAAAGCGAAGAATGATAAGGAAAAGAAGAACACTTTTAGGGTAAGCTGCATTCCGACGCAGTTTTCTGACGACGTTAGCGGAGCAGAAACACCTTTTTTCTGTCGGTTTCACCGAGTTCCTCACCAGACAAATCTCTCTCAAAACGCTGCACGCTTCATCTTTCTCAAGTTATGAGGCAGTGGAGCTAAAACAGCTTTCACTACAAGCTTTTTATATACATTTCTGTCTCGCAGGCGAGAATCCTCTGCTGAGATTCACGTCGCATTCCTCGTCTGTTTGGTGTCAGCAATTGCTTCATTAAAATGCAAACGCGTAGTGACCGACAGGAATGCTTGTCCAGTGGGTGTTGTGTCACTGTTGAGAAGCCCAGATGACGATAGCGAACAATGCACCTGAATAAGTGCGTGATCGTGGCTTATGCTTGGCAGAATTTAGCTATTTGTCCACATAATTTCTTGTAATAGCTTTTCCTACAACCTTCGTATAGATTCTCTACCATACAGTAGACGCGGACGTTCAGGTTCGGTTGGATCGCGCGTGATGTGGCGGTCGCCTTCCTGTAGACTGTCACAAAAGCAACAGTCCTGCCGTGTGTGTCACCTGTATTGTCATATCTTTCATATCTTTTTAGTTCTATACATTCACTTCCCTCTCTCTTTCTGATTTTGTTGTATGGGAGCAAGCACAGTAAATGAACACGAGGACGTTGTATAGCAGAATTTTAGCAAATCGAATTCCGTTGTCTCATTGCAAATGTTCCACGCGTATCGTGCGTGTCGCTTATACAGACACAAGAGGCGGCGTTATTGTCGGTTTAGTTTGATGCATTCAATCCACTATCTCTGCATTTAGGAGGGACAAAAGCAAAGCTCGATAGGCAAACGAGGAAGCTGTCCGGCAGCACTTTATCAAACAGCACTCTGTAATGATACCCGTATTCGATCAATTCAGTAGTCGCACTCTCGGGAAAGCAAAAGCATGGAGTGTCCACAACGCCAGGGCAACGCTATAGAAATGGCTTTTTCCCAGTCACAGGGTACGGAACGAATCGTTCCCGTCGCTAATGTGCATGCTACTGGTCGTGACACCGAGCCAACAGAATTAATGTGCGATGTGCCGCTAACGAACGATCGGGTCGAACAGCAGCTGCTGTGAGAAACGAGGAGACTCCAAGTGTTGCCTCAGTGTTTGTAAACTGGAACTATCCGCGAAGCGAAGGCTTTTTTGTGTGTGTTTGTTTATGTCACGAGAGTGATTCGTCAGGCGAGGGACGGAGTCTGTGATAGTCAAAGTGAAATCTATATGACACCAGCACCGAAGTGTCCACTGTACCCAATATACTCATTTGTAATATCTGTTTGTCTTCGCACGCCATTAATACATCCCAGCGACTGCTCATTCAGGACGATCGGTAAATGGACGACCTCGAGTCCATAACGCAGACTACCAGTACTACATTGAAAAGCATGCGGTAGAAACTGAGAAACGCAAACGCTGAGGCCCGCAGCAGCCACGGAGCGTTGCAAAACATATAAGAACCAAAATAAGGTATAATGAGAGAGCGAATCCTGGAGGGCGCGTGCACTGAGAAAAACCGATGATGGGAGAGCAACGCGAAGAAAAGCAATGGGGCCCCTATGTGAACGCTATTGAGACGCGGTTCCTTTGGCCGATTGCGTCTGATGTCGGCGCCCGTATAGCTCTCTCATTGGCTGTGTTTTGCGCGAGCTCCGTTCGTCGTCGTGACAAAGCCTTCCATTCTCCTAAGCGCAAAGTGACATTGATGGATCACCAGCCGAAGTGCTTACGACCCAAATCACAAACGCCTAAGCGCATGGCAGTCGCTCACGGAGCATCACAGTGCAGATCGGGCGAGGAAAGGGGGGTTGTTAGGCACATAGGAAAAGGAAAAAAGTCGCGTATGGGTGATAGAGAAGCGACAAGGAAAAGAGGTATGAGAGATCCACCCGGACGTCGCATGGCAAAAGGCGGACAGAGGGAGGGAGCCATATCTAAAAGAGAGAGGAGTGATAGTGGAGCGAGATGTGAAGCAAGATAAGGAAGACGGACGCATGCGGCGGGTATTGTGTTAATGACGGGATAAAAGAAGGTTTTCATGAGGATAGAAGCGTAGGGCAAAAGAAAACAAAAACTGGGAAACGAGGATTCTCGGGTGAGGCAGAGGAGAGCCGCCGAGCGAATAAAGCGGCCCCATCTCATACCTGATGGGCGGATCTCGACACCTTTTGTTACTGGAAGAGGCTTATTGTGAGCGAAAATTGCAGGAAGGGCACAGAACGAAACCCGAAAGCAGATTTCTTTTTGCTGCTAATCCTAATGTCCTCTACAGTTGTTACTACGCTTCGCTCCTATTACATTATCCGTATCTGTTGGTTAATATATAAATAGCGTGGTATATCGCTTTAGTGCTTCCGATTATGTCGCATAGATCTTTTGTTATGTATAGGCTCGCAGTCGTGTTTATCTTGCCGAATTTCGGTTTAGTACACATCTTACGCTTATAGTTATCAATTTATCAATCGTAGTCCTTTCAACTTCACGCCTACAGCTTTTGGGACTTCTTGAGCTGACTATTCGTATATGAAACACCTCATTAAGCAAGAAGAAGTTATGAAATTTTTGTCAAGTTCAACAAGAAAATGCGGAAAAAACCAAATCAGCACTATATTTGAGATTAAAGCAGTTTTCACATCAAAATTTGGCGCCTGCCGTTGTTTTGCCGTGACGATAAAGAGTTTATTTCCAGTTTTCCGTCTTTATGTTTCTGAAATGAAGTCTAGTGGGTAGCAAGTGGCAGTGTTCAGAAATGACTTCAGTTACACTTCATAAAATATTCTGAGAAAGTACGTACCCGTGTGAAATGGTATAACCACTCAAAACCACTAGAAAAGTGAAAAAAAAGAAGTAAAGAAAGAAGTGGCGAAGACAAAACACGTGAAAGCGGAGGGATACCGGGCTTGCAGCATCACTCCAGAGGAGGTCACAAACTTTTCTTCTAAAGAGAAAGGCTCATCATGGGAACTTTCCTATAAAACATTCTTACGGAAAGTTCTCTGCGCTGTAAAACTCTAGTTATCCATCCCTTTCTTTTCTAATTCTTCGACAAGTTATCAATTCCTTTTTTTTCTAATTCTTCGAATACAAGTCACCACTATAGCCACCTACACCACTCGCTCTAAAGTTTAGAACCATGCATGGAATAAACATGTCCCGCACCCAGCATCATGCTCATTTGCGTGAAAGACGACCCTTAGAACGAATTTGGATTTCCTGCTCTTGGCGTTATCAGGCAATCTTGTCCGTTTAATTTACTACAAAATTCATCTGAGCTACCTGCCTGCATGGTATTCCTTATTAAAGTCTGCGATTACGAAATGAAAGAAGGACGGCATGATTATCGCATCTAGCACAGACAATCCGGTTAATTTATTTGCGAATACAATCCTACTGCGTTTACCGCCCAACGATTTTATGCACATCATATAATGTCATGTATGTGCCCCCGATTTTTTTATTTTGCCTGTTAAACTAGTACCTACTTGCTCACCATTATGTGGCAACGCAAAAATATCAAAAGCAGTGGTTCGCTTAACATGCTGGAGTCTTCTGGACGTGATGGAAGTTAAGACAGATTCGCATACAAACTATAGATCATCGCTTTTTTTTATTTCATTTGAAGCGTGTTCTACATGACGTGACAGAGTTATTTTCGCCTAACCATTTCTAATGTCAGGCGGCGCATGTAGGAGACGTTGATTATATAGCAACGACTTTACCACAGGAGGTCTCACTTCAGCCGACTACGGTATAGAGGCACGACACGACCTGTCTATACGACAAACTTACCGGCGTCGGGAGTGCGAATAACGTATTCTATAGATTCCACATGTCACAACGGCTATCAGGATGCTGCCGTCTCTTTAATTAGTCAGAAAACGAGAAACGCGAAAGACGTACGTCTTACTTCTTGCTTCGACAAAAGAGAGTCGTTGATTCCCCGCTTATCGATTTGCCAAGCCGACCAGACAGAACCAGTTGTTTGCATGGTCGTCTGATGCTAATACATCCAATGAGCCATTGCCGTGATAACCATAATCAATAGCGCAGGCGCTGCACGTTCGATATTCGCGTCTGACTTCTTTCATTAGTTGGCAGAATTAAAGCGCTCTTACTTTACGTCACGTTGTTCTGCTGTGTTTTCCAGCATTGGTTATTCTTCATTCGTCACATTGTTGAAATAAATGTACGTGACCACAATAATGATAACAATATCATAAGTATACTTTATGTCTTCTCGATAATAGACAATTGTTCGTATAAAGTGTGAAGTTCGTTTTGCTTATTTCATGGCCAAAATTATTAACTTAAACTAAATGTGGTTTTCTTCATTCGCATAATAAAACATTTACCGACGGTTCTGAACAATATCACACTCTTCTTTCTGTGCCCTAAAACTGAAAAAAACAACAAGATATTGGCAATGAAAAACAAAGGAGTTTCCATGTTTCTTTTTTATAACGCAACGCGCGACTAAAGAATACAAATAAGTGGTAATACTTACGGATTGCCCCTCACCCGGTAATCTATTGAAAGCCATTTTGACAGCTGATCATCACTTATTCATGGCTTGTTTAAGTGTACATTTTCTCTCAGCCTCGAGACTAAAGTCAGCTCAAGATTAGATTGAACAAACAAGTATAGGAATAAAACAAAACTGTATTGCTGGTTCGAAAGTGCTTTGAAGCATCATGCATTTATTACGGGCGTGCCTCGAGATGAACACGTCAGAGAATAACGTTTTCTTAGATTGTAAGCTTAAAGGATTCTAAATGGTGTTTTAAGAAACGAAGGCCTTGGCCACACCTTTTCATAGGCATAGAAGAGGTCCTAAGATTTAGCCTTGGATAGAACATCTGAGCACGTAGGGTTTGTAAAACCATCAGCCTGGCCCTAATACTTCAGATTTGCGTCATGATGAATCGGCATTGTAGCTGAACAATAATAAAACATTTGTTTCCCTGATATGCTAGCCATAGCCCATCAAGTCTGTTCACATATTGTCATGTGCAGCCATAGGAGATACAATGAGGTAGGTTTGGCAGTACTTCTTGATTAGATGTAGGTTCCACCTGCGACTGCTTTTTCGAAAGTAACGCGAAAGCGCAAGAAAAATTTATTAATAAATAATTTGAAGATGTATGGAGGTATTCTTCATTTTTACTATTTATTACGATGCCTGAAGGCGATTGGGTGTATTGGGAGGATTAAGACAGACCATATTGTCACATTTGTAAACGGGGTGCTATTTGTACAGGCAACGCAATCATCGTAAGGCGGCTAGGAATGTTGTAATGGAATATTAAAGAATATCGATACTAACGTAGCCTATTCGTCTGTGTTTATAGCAGAACTGTCACATTAATATTATATGAAAATGAACTAATTGCGTGTATGTCCAACGTATATCATTTCAACGAATGAATCAGGCAGGAAACAAGAAAACTTATCGGGTGTTTTCACCTATTACATAGCCTGTTTTTCTTGCGTATACATACATACATACATACATACATACATACATACATACATACATACATACATACATACATACATACATACATACATACATACATACATACATACATACATACATACATACATACATACATACATACATACATACATACATACATACATACATACATACATACATACATACATACATACATACATACATACATACATACATACATACATACATACATACATACATACATACATACCTACATACATACATACATACATTCATACATACATACATACATACATACATACATACATACATACATACATACATACATACATACATACATACATACATACATACATACATACATACATACATACATACATACATACATACATACATACATACATACATACATACATACATACATACATACATACATACATACATACATACATACATACATACATACATACATACATGCATGCATGCATGCACCCCACCGCGGTGGTCTAGTGGCTAAGGTACTCGGCTGCTGACCCGCTGGTCACGGGTTCAAATCCCGGCTGCGGCGGCTGCATTTTCGATGGAGGCGGAAATGTCGTAGGCCCGTGTGCTCAGATTTGGGTGCACGTTAAAGAACCCCAGGTGGTCGAAATTTCCGGAGCCCTCCACTACGGCGTCTCTCATAATCATATGGTGGTTTTAGGACGTTAAACCCCACAAATCAATCAATCAATGCATACATACATACATACATACATACATACATACATACATACATACATACATACATACATACATACATACATACATACATACATACATACATACATACATACATACATACATCGTCCGCCATGGTGTATCAGTGGTTATCGGCTGCCCACCCGAAGCTTGCGGGTTCGATCCGGGCCATGGCGTTTGCCTTTTCGGCGGATGCAGAATAATAGAGGCCCTGTATTGTGTGATATCAGTGCCCGTAAAGAACACCAGATGCTAGAAATTTCCAGATCACTGCACTGCGGCGTCCCCCCTAATCATATAGCATCTTGGGACGTGAAGCCCCATATATACGAATTCACGTACAAACATGCATTCAAAAGGGCGAATTTTTTTTGTGTGGTATTTGATAAGTGAATGCCGATGTGATGCAAAGAAACCGCCAACACAAAAATAAAAAGACAAAAAAGGGATTTTCACGCACCGGCGCAACCTGTGACGCCGTAAAAAAAATGTTTTATTGCAAATGCTATGCTTATAGTAGCACAAATAATTTCGCCGAAGTGAGCGCTGACATGAAAAAAACTGTCAACCCAAATTTCAAGAGACAACTGATAAGGAAGCCAAACCCACAATACAACGCTGTCTAGGCTTAAGGCTTCAATGTAGATTTGCCCCTAAAAGCAGGAAGCGAGCGCTGAGTCAAAAGAATGGGACAGTACAATGTTTCAGGGGAAGATTGACAAACGTCCGTTTTCTCGAGAATACCAGCAGTGTCTGTTGGGGAACTTCAACTTTCCTGTGTCTTTGAATCTTGATGTCTAAGTCATAGTTACCAATGAAGATGCTTTGAGCCCTTCAACTAAATTTCTGAAATTCGTTTCTGTCATAAACATATACGAATTAATGCTTATTAGAAAAAATAACATTTTTATTATAGCTTCCCTCTTTACGCTTTCAGTGAGCGCAAGGCTTACTCTGGCTTGGTCCTGCATGCTATCCTAAATTTTACTTATGTACTTTAACAAGCCCTTTTTTCTAAAGCAAGGCTCCAAACAATCCTCAGTACTGCTGGTTCCGAAACCTACTGAGCTGTGCAATAAAAATGCCACTGTAGTATTAGTGCTCAAAAAAAGTTATGGGAACGAACTCTTTCTAATCAGGCCCAAATTTTAGAAATGAGTAATAAAGTACAAGACTTTTCTGGAAGCAATCGACTTTTCTTAAAAATTAGAAAAAAAAAGAATAAGGAAATCGAAACGTAGACAGGACTGCTTTTTTTGCAATAGCACGCTTCTGGAAAGCCATGCATCTTCACCTCGTAGCGAAGAATACAAGAAAGATTTCAAGTGGCTTCAGTTTTGGGCCTATATAACGCCATCTACTTAGCATGTTATTTCCCCCAGTAGGCCTATCACTAAGGCATAAATCGGGCGCGTCGTGCACGTATGTTTTTTTTTTTTCTTGGTACTTCATTTAAAATAGGCTGGCGCCAGGCCACAGTTTCCAGCAGCCATGTCTGGCTGCTGGCAACAAACCTGGTCTGCTATACCGCTTGTGTAGAACTTCACTTTTTTTATTCCGTCATTGTACGCAAGTTTATGCTTTCAAATTTTTCAGCAATTTATCACGACAAAATGCGTTATATACCGGGACATGCATCCCTCTAGCGACAACACCACATGTACTGAAAAAATACATGGCACGGTTATGACTTAAAAAATAAAACCAAGTTAGAGTTCCTGTAATCTAAGCATTGTGATGAGTGGTAGCATATCTATATGAAAATAGTAGATACGCAAGGATTTTGTTTGATTAGTTTGATTAGTTTTGCGAACTGCTCATCCGACGTAGCCGCTGCTGTTTGGCTTACTGCGTTTTAAATTTGAAGCCTTTCTTTTCTTACTGCCACCACATTTAGCTTCTATCTATCTGTCTGTCTGTCTGTCTGTCTGTCTATCTATCTATCTATATATCTATCTATCTATCTATCTATTCACCTACGTCTAGGGGCTCTCGTGATTACACTTTTGGGGTAAACCAACTTTAGTATTGCAGTGTGAGATGGTCTGACGAATATGACTTGCTCGTCATGACATGAATATCATGGCAATCCTGTCCCGGACCTTTTCCGAATATAAACGTGAATATATATATATATATATATATATATATATATATATATATATATATATATATATATATATATATATATATATATATATATATATATATATATATATATATATTTCTGAATGTATCACCACCAACAAATTTCATTTATGTAGCACTGTCAAGGGCTACCATCCTTGCGGGCACAAGCGTATGCATATCAACTTACCGCTACTGGGATTGCTAATACACATTTTAATGTTGGCATTGTTACGCAAGTATAAACGCCTGGTTATACAAAACATATGTGACTGTTCAACATGTCTGAGCGTAGAATATTTGTACATATTCTTAGCATCCTTTTGTAATAGTTCGCTTTAAAAAAAGTACAACACGGTGACCTTCCCACTTCATGCTTCACATTACACGGATTCCCAAGGCATATAGGATCTGCAGAATTTCAGGGGCGAAGTTTTTTAATGCGGCACCCGTTCGTCCCTCGTAGCCGTTGTAGTGTGTAACAAGTATAACATTTTGACCTCCAAGGTGGTGCCGGTGAGAGATTTCTTCTGTGCGTTGTGGAACAATAAAAAATAATGCTCAATATACATCCCAATGGCTGCTAGTGGGGAATGAGAAACAGGAGCATTCGGCTTTTAGTTAAGCGCACACTGCGATCCAAATTAGCAGCCATTGGCATGTACATTGAGCACTATCTGACAAGAAAAGGTTGCTACGTCATACTCGCTTGGTGTAACCTCCTTAGTTTTAGAAAGGTTTAAGGAGTGTTGAGCCGCAGTGCCATGAATACAATGGACTAGTATATGGCATGAACTCGAGTTGGTTAAAGGTGGGAAGTAGATACGAAGCGCAAGCCGTATGAAAGTAAAGGCGAATTCTCCTGTCTCTCATTTCCCTTTAGCAGCCATTGGCATGTACATTGAGCACTATCAGACAGGAAAAGGTTGCTAGGTTATACCCGCTGTGCGTAACCTCCTTGGTTTTAGAAAGGTTTAGCGAGCGTTGGGCCGCAGTGCCACGAATACAGTGAACTAGTATATACCATGAACTCGAGGTGGTTAAAGGTAGGAAGCAGACCCGAAGCGCAAGCCGTAAGAAAGTATGCGTTTGCCACCTCTTGCTTAGTCCTTGGAATGTCCGCTGGATGTCGGTGCTTCTATATGGGGAATATATGATGAAAAGATGCGAGATGGTGGTACTTGGAGTGTTGTGTAGATGGACGAATGGACACACAGATAGATGCATAGATGGACGCATGAGCGGACGCAGGGGCGGATGCATGGACGAACGCAGGGACGGACGCATGAACAGATGCACGCACGGACGGGCAGACGGGCGCATGGACGGATGGAAGCAAGAACGAATGGTCGGACGAATGCTTCGCCCCACTCTCCATCATTTACTCCGTGGATATGCTGCCATTTTTTTTTCTTGAAATGGTGTTTATGCTGGCGATATGATAGCTGCACCGCTTTAACAGGTAAAACTGAGCTGTGGCTGTAGGTAGTTTACTGTGCTGCATACTGCAATACGATGTTTATTAGTAACACTTCTACGAAAAAAACCTTTAGGCCGGCGCAGAACGCGCAGCACAGTCACAGTGAAAGCTCGAAGAGCTACCTTTCGGAGCCTATGTGAAGCACTCCTTTGAGTAATTGCTACAAGCACACCTGCAGAGTACCCATTACTCTACAAATTATTCTAATTTTTGTATGGTAGCTGGGCGTTCACTGGGTCATCCTTCATCAATCTTCATAGAAACTTGTACCAGTACAAACTAGCGAACAATTCTGCGCAATTTTTTTTTATGCTGGGGCTGCTTAAGGTGAATTATGCCTGAAGGTTTCGTAATAGGTTGTAGCTTTAAATAAACAACTTTTACGCAATTCGCACTTTGTGACACATGGTTGTTGCTTTGCTATTCAAAAATGCTTCATTACTGATATTAACGGGATTCCTTTGCCTATATACATCAAGCCTGCCTAAGACCAGTTAGCAACAACGCTTCATAGCGCCGCTGTGGCTCTGTGGTATAATGAGGGGCTCGCACGTGAAAGACCCGGGATGGGATCCCATTGAGTACTTGACTTTTTTTTTATTTCATTTACGTAGTCTTCTTTCTTTTTTCGCGCTATAGCGGTAATGGACACAGGTGGTAGCGGAGGTGGCGGCGGTGGTAGTGGACAACTACGGAGCACGTGGGGTCTCATAACAGCTTTCCCTGTAAAACCTAAGCGCGTTCCACCCGAACAAAGCATCGATGCCTCTCTGCCACCATGGCTTGAACACTTCAGCATTGATTGCACAGTTGCCAAAGTACAACATAAATAATAACTTCAAAAAGCTACTGAATTTGTTGAACAAGTTTTAAAACGACAAAGTTGGCGAATTATATTGATCGTTTACCTCTTACTAATGTTCTAGCACATACCCATGAAGAATCACGAAGTTTCGCTGCCATTTTTTCTGTCATCAAATGCTCGCACGCATAAGGAACAGTACCCGCTTTGTTTATGAAGTAAATATGAGGCTTACTGACACGAAGCTCACGGGATCGAATGTCGCAAGTGGCGGCCACGTTTTCGATCGCAATGCGTTGAATAAAAAAAATAAAGAAGATGGCTTTCACAGCTCGCCTTAGGCAGTTGCATATTCAATCATGTGAGATTTATTATTTTTGATTGCTAGGAAGATAAAAAGACCACGAGGGCAAAGTGCAATTTAATCTCTTTCGTCATGAGGAATAATGACAGTTCTGAGTCATTGCATACTATTGCATGACCATGTACTCTCCTCAGCGATAAAACAATTATGCCACCCTCACGACCATTATATGCTTTTGTAGTCACATTAAGCTAACAAGTGGCGCGACAACCCCATACGGTCAGTTCAAGGAAAAGAGTGATTGTCAGTTCATAATTTTTCTCTTACATAACAGCAGTTGCCACACGGCACGCAGTGTCACTCCATGGCATAACGCCTAGTCCATTCCTTAGCGATGGCGTTGTAGGCCTCTTTGTCCGTTTTGTACACGTTGGCCACCTCGGGCACGAGCGGATCGTCCGGATTTGGCTCGCACATGAGCACCATGATGGACATCAGCACCGTGGCTATGGTCAACGATGGGCACCAGTGCGACTTGAGAATGTCCAGGCATATGTAGCCGTTGTTGTTGATGTTTGGGTGGTAGATTCGCGTGTTGAATTTCACCTCGGGCGGCTTGAAAGGGTAGTCCTCGGGAAAGCGAATTTTGAGCTTGAACACTCCTGCGTTTTGGAAACAGGGCAGTTGAACAAAAATCTGAAATCTAAGCAATTCTTGGGTCTGCATGAACGCCGAATATTTTTACAAAGACCCATTATATTGAAACATATCAGTAATATTTAAAGAAGCCCTTTAAATATGCACACAAATGTACATTATAAATTTGGATTTTAGACCACGACACGCAATGACCCTCCCCCGCCGCTATGGTCTTGTAGTTACGGTGCTCGTGGGATTGAATTCCCGCCATAGCGGTAACATTTCGATGAATACGAAATGCTAGAGGCATGTGTACTTCATTTGAGGGTAACCTTACAGACGGTCAAGTGGTCGAAGTTTTCGGGAGCCCTCCTCTACACTCTCATTCATAATAATACCATAGTTTCGGGAGGTAAAACTAACTCTTACAATCATATTTGTTTTACAAGTTATGACGTACTTTCTAAAGCTTGAATCATAGAGATAAAATAACATGTTATCGCTCTATATGGCAAAAAGCATGAACTCTTGACATCCTGCCGAAAAAAGTGCGTCTCCGGTCTGAGGAGTGTGCCTATAAAACATGCAAGCGTCAACCTGTTACGTTTTATTGAGAACCCTAAGCCAGCTCGCAATCGCTCTACTGTCATTTCCAAAACAAATGCCCAAAGGGGATACATGGCAGGCAAAGTGAAGAAAACAAATAAAAAGGCGTTGACATGCTTGGTCGTCCTCCTTTTACATGTCGCCTAATTTGGCTGATGTAGTATTTAGGCCCCGGTCAATGTCAACGCTTCCGGTGAGGTACGCCTTGCTTCGCGGCTCACGCTTACCTTTCTCGAACGGCGAGTCGTCGGGCCCTACGATGGTGGCCTGCCAGAGAAACAAGTCCTTCGGGTCCACGGGTCCCGCCGAGCAGTTTGTGGGCGGGTCCTTGCTTATCTCGCGCAGCTCCCGTTGAATCTTGGCCAGGGCCGGTTTGCCCACTATCTTGGACATTGGCGCGCAGCTGAGACCACGAGCGTACCTGACGGCGACGCCGTAGGTCTACCCTTTTGCTGGTGTGTGCATTCCGATTCGGACGATGCCTTTCCCGCGTCTACCGGTGATGATGGTGACGATTCCCAGAAGAATGGCACAACCCACCGAGTGGATTCAGCCACAAGGCGTGCGGTGGTAGGAATCGGGAAACAAAATGAAGAAATAATAAAAAGGAGAAGCAGGGAGGCGAAAAGTGGGCCAAAGTTATACGAAAAGGATCATCTAAAGAGAAACAAAAATATTTGTGATAAATTGTACTAAAAGCACACCCTTTCTTCTTCGTCGTCTTCTTTGTTGGTTCATAACAAACGCAGTGTTGTTGGCAATTTCCACATTCGTGGCGCAGACACAAAAGTGAGCTTAAGCCATGTTACGTTATAACTATTCAGTTAAATTTTCTAAACGTAGCATCTCTATTGTTTTATTTAATAATCTTTATTCATGCGAAACATTTGAGACATGACGTTGAAATTTCAGTTAACGTTTGAAGTTTTTTGATACAGTATATATTGGTTATACTTATGAAAGAAAATTTTGAAATATACATCCTTCAATCAGGTGACTTTTGAAATATCTGCTTTGGCAGTATGTAGGCGCCTGTGCGCAACTTCTTTAAGAACAAAATGGTATCCACGAAAAATACAGTGGTGGCAATACATTTGGTTCAATTTTCATTTAATATAAACTTTATCTCAGAGCAAGAACAATACACGTGTCCTGGTGTTTGTTACAGGGTGCACGTACAAAACAGCGAATTTCATTTTTCATAACCACGAACCAACCATTCTCGCAGTTTCAATCAAATGGTGTTTCAACAAAATAGCATCTAGTAATGTTACCCTATGGAGCTTCATGAAAAAATCCACCCACCATGGCCTTCCTATTCCTCTCTCTCTATATATATATATATCTCCACCCACCACGCCCGGCCTATCCGCTGCGTTCGGTACTAGTCAAGGTCAGAGGAGAGCGAAAGCAATAAATGTGAATGCCTGTTATTGCTTCTTTAGAACGAAGTGGAAGCCCAACAAGAACCAAGCAAATGTACAATGACGCGTTACCTTCAGCGATCCCTTAGCGCCGAAGTAGCACCCAGCCATTGAGGATGATGACCAGTAGCCTCGGAAAAGGACACCTTGTTATTAGAGAGAGAACAGAAGATGAGATAGAACGAGGAACAAAGAAAGAAAAACTAAACAAGTTCTATGCGCAAACAGGGTCGTAAAGGCGTCATGCCTGAGACTTCCAGGTCCCGCCGACTTTTCCTGTCTTCGCCGTTCGCGCGTTCACAACGTCTTAGACTCCTTTTTACGGGTACTTCCGCAATAATAAGCTATATAAGAACTCAAGGTAGGAAGCACCTTCCGAGGATAGTAAAAAAATACTTCACCAGCAGAGCGACGTGGCATGTCCTGATTAGAAGAGACGGTTTTGTTGTTGTTTTTTTTGTTGTTTTTCTGGCTTAAGTTTTATACAGCGTGCTCCGATTTCTTCCTAATGAGAAGAAGTGCTAAGAATAATTTAAAACGACTATCATACTTCAAGGATTGGGGTCCGTGCTGTCTAAATCAACATGATTTTTTTCACACTTATTCCTTCCTACGTGACAAATTTCACGAAGATTAGCTGTTCGCCAACGTGAACTACAGACGCATTCTTATACGAACACAAAGGACATACTCTTATTGTGCGAAATTTTTATCACTGCCGAGCACAATAAACCCTACTTTGTGGATAGTTCAGCTATGTGCGTTCGCCGTAATATTGTGTAGAATGTTGTTGTACTGCACTAAAATATGTCAGTTATCTCTAAAAGCTTAGAATTAGGCAGAGCTCAGCTAGTTGGTAAGAATTTGTTTTAGAAGGCAGGGCGTGAAAACGTGCACACGAGAAGGAAGTCAAAACACCACAGATGCCGAGCTCAGATCAGATAGTTCAGCTAGAATTACCTCATCTCTCTCTCATTTTAAGCTTTGTCTTTCCTTTTCGTTTCGTAGTCAATACTATGCAGCCGTACATTATTTTGAAGGAAAAACAATGGTAAAAACCATTCACAGTAGCGGATTCTTTAAGCAACACGTCTGAGGAAAACGAGGTTCATTTATTAGCCTTGTTACACAAGTAGCTGCAGCCCTAATTGTACTATTGTAAGGTTCTTGTATTGCACAAGTGTGTTCACTTTGGTAGACATTACAACTCGGGGTTTTTTTTTTCATTCTCGTAAGTGGAATTCGCGTTGCGCCCTTAGTATCAAGCCTTTCGTTAATATATTCAAACTCCAAAATAATATATTTCAATATGGTATATATACAGGAATTCCTTAATATAGTGTTGCCGTCATACTCTGGTAACCAGCCCCGCCGCGGTGGTCTAGTGGCTAAGGTACTCGGCTGCTGACCCGCAGGTCGCGGGTTCGAATCCCGGCTGCGGCGGCTGCATTTCCGATGGAGGCGGAAATGTTGTAGGCCCGTGTGCTCAGATTTGGGTGCACGTTAAAGAACCCCAGGTGGTCGAAATTTCTGGAGCCCTCCACTACGGCGTCTCTCATAATCATATGGTGGTTTTGGGACGTTAAACCCCACATATCTATCAATCATACTCTGGTAACCAATGACAGGATGGCGAGCAGTTCGTTCGAGAATCTGCGTTGTGAAATGTAACGCCCTCAATCACACAGAAAAAAGACAGCCTAAATACCCAATTCAATAGGAACACTTTATTTTGATTGTTTATATATGTAATGCACACACTCATATGACTGAATTTTATATCTGATGGCGAAACAGTTTGTTCTGCCCTCCGGTTTTGGGTACGAGTATTTCTGCACGCCATGTTTATTGCCAGCAGTTTGTGCGTAATTGTCAGTAATCTGAAACTATGTGAGCTAGATCACGCTTTCTATGAAAGCGCTTTCATTTTGTATATTGGTGTCAGTCTTTCGAAAGTGTCTGGGCTTTTCAAAAACTGCTGCATGATGCGTGAAAGGCCTAATTTCTTGGTGACATTTTCACGATACGGTTTTGGCTTAAAAAAGTTTACTTATGTTTGTACTTATTACTTGTGTGCATATGTTATCTTTGTATATATTATTGTAATGTACAGACACGTGAAGTAGCAAGCCAGGCAAAAAACCAAGCTGACGTATCCGCTAATTTTATTAAAGATTATTATCTCTATCGTACTATTTGCTGTGTCCCTCAAATTTGAACCCTGGGTTATCACATGAGAAAACCATATTATGAAGGTGGCCCAGCCGCGGTGGTCTAGTGGCTAAGGTACTCGGCTGCTGACCCGAAGGTCGTGGGATTGAATCCCGGCTGCGGCGGCTGCATTTCCGATGGAGGCGGGAATGTTGTAGGCCCGTGCGCTCAAATTTGGGTGCACGTTAAAGAACCCCAGGTGGTCGAAATTTCCGGAGCCCTCCATTACGGCGTCTCTCATAATCATAAGGCGGTTTTGGGACTGGGACGTTAAACACCACATATCAATCAATCATATTATGAAGCTGGAACTAGATGTCATGGGCATTCGAGGAAAAATTTAACCATGTGGCGATCCTTAACAAGCACCTGAAAGTAAATACCCAGGCTCAGGGTCACAAGTTCAATTAGACCCGTGTGCTTGAATTTAGCTCCAAGTTGAGGAATCTATGGTGGTCAAATTTTATCAGTAGCTTCCCAACACCGTGCCCCTCATGATCATATTGTTGCTTTGGCACGTAAAACTATATTAACAATCAAAATACACGGATGTTGCTATTTAGCTACATCTAAGGTACAGCCGTTGGGACTAGGAATTGAACCCAAGCGCTCATGCTGTCGTAACGCTACGCCTTAGAAGCTAAGCTATGCCACGGTGGCTTGATGACATGCCTCTCGAAATATCTGCCGATGCCGCAGCATTGGAGAATGCGTATTCTGGAGAGCGGGATCACGCAAGCAGCTGTCGCGTTGGGGTAATGCTGGCTCGACATAAGTGCTCCGGATGATGTAGGCTTCTGTGCTACCGTGTTCGAGCCAGCCAGCCGGTCTTCGCGCTATTGAATTTGCTTTTTGCGGGGGCGTAATAAAAATTAACGCGTCAGCCTCGTCTTCATTAGTCGTGCCCTTTCAGCGCTAGACGTCTTTTCTAGTTCACCCAGTGGCGCTGACGTCGCCTCTCATTATTTGGAAGGAACATTATTGGAAGGAACATTATTGGAAGGAACAAAAATACTGATTTTTAGACAAATTATGCGGAGTTGGCCTCACTCAATTTTTTTATGTTATGTACTTACGGTATGTTTCCAATTTTCAGAATGTGTGCCTCTAAATCAGAATTCTTTGCATTCATGTGATTCAGTGATCCTCGTTAAAAAATTCACCCATTTCCACGCAGTGTATCATAACGAGTGGGCGAACCACTGGGGAGCTTTATTACCCACCCAAATGCGCATGTAAAGGAGGAACAACGCGTGTGCATGGTATATACAGAGTTTTATTGGTCATAATTCGTATGTTGTGTTGAGTTATACGTTCCATTTAACCTTCAGTTTTACTGATTTGTGGTCCGTCAAATATAAAGCCAATGGTTCTCCGATGGAATTTAACCTGAAGTTTGCAAATACCGAGATTTATGCACGTTTCTTTTATGTAAAGGAAGTTCCAGAAGAGTGGCTCAGCCACAGCACGAAGTGCACCTAATGCCCTACAGATGCGTAGCGGGTACCTCACCTATCGGCAGAACGACGATTGGCATAGTGGTTGCTACCGCACTTCCTGCATGTACCTTTCATGTGCAGTGCCGTGATGGACATACGGTGGGTGTACAGTGGGCACCTTGCATGTGCTGTGCTATTATGGACATATGATGGGTGTAAAGTGGGTATCTTGCATATGCTGTGCTATGATGGACATATGGTGGGCGTAAAGTGGGTATCTTACATGTGATGTGCTACGATGTACATACATATGGTGGGCATAAAGTGGGTATCTTGCATGTGCTGCGGCGGACAATGCACAACGAACAAGCCTCGACCTTATGGTGCTCCGCCCCTAAAAATCAGCAGACGTACCTGTAGGAGCAAAAAACCGTCCCCTTTAAATGTATTGTCTTTCTCTCTGTTTTTGTAACCACACGCGCTTTCTATTCTCTGCAGTCATCCGGTCGGCGTACGAGGTGACCACTTCTGACGTCTTCGTGATCAGGGGCAACACCGCTGCGCTTCGCTGCGAAGTGCCGGCTTCGGTTCGTGACTTCATTCATGTCGTCTACTGGGAAACCGACGACGGCCTCACGTTGCACAGTGGCACCCTCGAAGGTAAGCTAACGCATTAGTATTCTCATTCAGATTAACTCAGATTAATTCAGATGGTGCTGTAAATTAGTTAATTACCTTTTGACGTTTAAATGGCATTTACACCATCTTTAACTGACAAGTTTCAAGGAACAGTTCTAAAAACAATGCTTCTATTTTGAAGCAAACGCTGTAACTTTCGTGCCACTTTTTGTTATTGAAATTTCATAGATCATCTCTTCTCTTTTATCGTTGGCAACAACTGCACGAAAGAAAGAAAAGAGGCCCGAATGTCAAGCAGGGTGATCCTTTTAGTAAACAATATGAACCAAACTGAGGAAAACCTGCTTCCAAAGGCAGCAAGCTGAAAGAAAACTTCGCACCAAATATCCCATGGATACGTGTAATGGTTTTCGCACTAAAATCCTGCGTTCCCTTTTCTAATGTGTAGTCGGCATTGATGCATCAATGATGCGAATGCAAGGTCTTAAGCATGCAATGTGCCAAGAAGGTGACTTTGAAGAATATTGTGATGCAGCTTTTTTTTTTTGTATCAGCCGGCAGTATGTAGCATAGATAGACAGTGAATAAACAAAAATATCTTTGTCGTCATATTGACAAAGATATTTTATAAGAAAAGCTTTCTATCGAAATATGCATAAAAAACTCGGAGAAAAGCTCCCGCCCATTTGTCTCCCCCCCCCCCTTAAACCTGATAATATTTCCTGCCCCTCAATTGCGGTCGCCAAAAAGAGAGCAGGAATGCAATGACATTTCGTCTTTTAACACAGAAGCTATTGCGTGCACTGTCGCGTCTTTACGTGAGAAGAAAGGAGACAATATTGAAAAAAAAAAGAACTGGTTGTTTTCAAAGGGTCTTCTTTATTAAAAGTGGACACGTAATTTCTATTAGACGTTTACAGGGCAGCGCACGTTTAAGTGAAATCAAAGTAGATTAGCATATTCGTTCTGTTGAAATGACAATCAGATAATGCAAGCCAAATTAGGCCGCCTTAGCATTTTTTTTCTGTGTGGGATGGTCTTATGTCAATGCCCCCTTGGGCAGCCAGACATGGTCGCAATAACACGCTGCACGACAGAGCAGCGAAGATTATCAACTCTACACGTGTTAGCATTTCACTTATACCGATTGATTATATATGACAATGATATTACCACGCGCGTTTCTTATTTACACTTGTGTTTCATTCCCTTTTCGGCAACACAGCCTGTCTGGAAATGCTCAGCGCAAACTGCGCCTCATTGTTCCAGAAGGTTACGCTCACTTCACGGACATTACACATTATTTTGGAACCTAAGTGGCCCCAAGTGATAACGCTAGAATATTCGACGCCACGTGTATAAATACCAACGCGCTTCACCGCTTGTCAGTTGATCGCCGGCCGACGCTCAGTTCGGCGCTATCAGTACATGTGTGTTGCTGTAATCTCACCTTCAGTTTCCTGGATACAAGTTCGGCCGAATAAACAGCTTCATCTGAACATCGAATGTGTTCGTTTAGTCCACGTATTGGCCTCGTGACAATATATTCTAGTCCTTCGTTAATAAATTCTGCGTTAAAGAGTGAGACATTCTGGGTAAACCCCGCTGTCGAGCTTTGAAAGGCAGTGGGTTTGGATAGAAAGAAATAAGGGGACGCTGGTCTGGCATCAAATATTATCGAATATTGGTGATTTCTGGTGAAGCGTTTATGTAGCAAGGCCGTTCACTTGAAGAAGAAATCAATGAAATGGCAAAAGTCAAAATGCGATGCTCTCTCCGACAAGCAAAAGTACATCTACATGCCACCACGATACACCTACAGAGACAAGCGTGAACGGTTCTAACCATTAGGCATATGTCTTCACGTACCCAGAGGCATACCGTGCATCAATTTCGAAAGCTTTCTTTTGTCCAAAATACTATACAATACAGCGAAAGTCTCAAACTCGCCTCAGCCGACGGGCCACAATCTCGAAAATTGACTCACCCGAGGGCCAGGGCAATCGCGATGGTAAAAGCATAAAAGCAGGGAGAGGGGAGTTCGCTGTACAAAACGTGAACTCACATTGTCATCTTGAAGGTCTTGTTTGATATCTGACGTATGACTTATTTCAAGAGACCATTCGGTGTCATTAATTCTACAATGTATCAATACCTATTTAAAAAATCACTCAATCAAAGAGGCCGATTCCCAAATAGAGTTTTTTTTTTCATTCTTATGTATACGACGTGGTTACCACAGGTTATACCTCACGACAAAATTGTTGAAACCAGCCATGATGGTCTAGCTTATGAACACACTTTTTT
The DNA here is from genome assembly GCF_043290135.1 of Rhipicephalus microplus. Lineage (NCBI taxonomy): Eukaryota > Metazoa > Arthropoda > Arachnida > Ixodida > Ixodidae > Rhipicephalus > Rhipicephalus microplus. The sequence continues at coordinate 218,468,747 of NC_134701.1, read as the reverse complement.
CAATAATAAACAAATCGGCAGCACAGTCATATCAAGTGGGCCACCAAATGGTAGGTCTGCGGGCCGCACATAGTCGAATGTTTGAAACCCCTTTAATAGGACTTAACTGTTCACAAGGACGTGCTTGTATTGAAATAATTATGTTTTGCTGCGTCTAAGCCTAAAATACATGAGTTGTGAAATTTCCCACTTGAAAACGACTTGAAGATTATCTATATTTCAAAAAAATGACTTTCATGCCTACATCGCCTTCTTCGTATACAAGGCCTTACAAGGCAGATGCACCACGTTAGTGATGCCTCTGCTAATCAGCTGCTACAGCTGCTGAATCCGGGCGTGTCTCGTTTCCTGATGCTGCTTCTGACTAATAAACTCTACAGCTATCTTCGTTTCACTTAGACTCTGACAATGAGTTCAATCACTAGTGTTTTGTCCATCTGATATTTGGAAAAAGAAGAATATACATAAAAATGATTCACTTGCTTAGAATTCCTTCATTGTTTTGCCCATATACTTCATATAGAGTCACGTATATTGAAAAATAATTACCTCTAAGAGCCACTTGATTATTCATGTCTGTTCTATGTGTGCTTTCTCAGCGCAAGAACGACTAAAGGCTGAAATGTATTCATTCGCATCCCCGTTGGCAATTTTCAGCTACTTGTTTTTTGTTTTGCAGTTAAAACAAGCTAGAAACAGTAAAACCGTCATCCATTTGCTTCATTATTGTTAAAAAATTACAACGAAAACAAGCAAGACGCTTGTTTTCGTTGTAATTATCTGGCAATAAAAAAAGCACGATAGCAAGCAAAATAAAACGCAGAGCCTCTTTCTTCCAAGCTAGACTTCTGGACTAATTCTCGTGTAAGCGAACAGCAAGATATCGAGCGCGGAGACCACTTTTCTCTGGGTATAGCCTAGAGACTGTTCTCATGGCTGAGCTGGTCCTGAACACAGACGCTTCATTTCCAAGAACGAAAAAAAAAACAAAGGAAGAACAACAGGAAGAAACGCAACTCGAAAAGATGGCAGCAGCGATCGAAGAGGAAGCTGGCCGGCAGCCTCTTAGAGTTTGTTCCGCCATGAGGAAACCGTTTTGCCAAGTTCCAGTTCATAAAAGAGACCCGGGAGGAAGTATGTGGACGAAAACGTACGCACAAACCCGAGCTGACCCTTTCTCACCCTCTCTCTTCCTTTGGTCATCCAGCTTCTCTAAAGCATGAGGCCCAAGCGACGTCGGGTGATTTGTCTTCATATATCATCAGCGACTCTTTTGATACAATCACGCCAGTGGGGAGGGCCATAGGGCTCTCATTTCACTGTGGCTGCGCTGAGCATTTTGCTTCTTTTCTGTTGACATTGCAAAGTGTGCTGCGGGAACTCCTACGTCCCTCCCTTTTCCTTTTGACTTGCTTCAATGTTTTATCTTTCTTCATTGCTCTCTCCACAGCGCTAATTTTATTTAGTTTTTTTTTCTCTCTTATAAGTCTAATACAGGGCACTACCAGCTTCTCTGCGGTAATGACGAGATTTATGTGACGGAGGCACTCCGTGTGGGTTACGAATAACGCCAACCACTGCATACGAAACATCGGCTTGCATGCAATTTTTTTTCCCTACTGACGATTCTTTCAGCATTAATAAGAAGGAGCACTTAATGGCATTCTGTCACGAAAACCCTTTTCATTATCTTCCCGACGCTAGCGCAACCACAAGTACTAGGAGGCCGCGGACGTTGTTGCATGTCGTCTCAAAATTAATCGATACACGAATTGCCAGCGACCTTTTTTTAGTGCTAACTTTTGCGCCAAGCCATCGCGCGTCCTGAAATAATATCTGAAGAACAAGGCCATGTCAACTTTTCATGCGAGTTCTTGCATTCGTTTCAGTTTCACGCAGACATTTTTTATTGTTTTCATTTCATATTTACTGCTCTCAATCCGCCTTTTTTTTTCCTCGATTCTACGGTGCATGAGCACTTCGCTTAGTAGAAATGTGGCGAAAGGCCTTCTGGCCTCGAAGGTCATAGTTCTATCAATGCCAGTCACCCCGGCCCCTACCAAAACCTTACCAAAACAGCAGAGGGCAGCACAAGAAAATGAAAAGGCGAATTATTAATTCTCTTTAAGTTTGCTGAACAGTCAATTTGCGATTTTCTGTTCAGTTCTGCGAGACAGACATTTAAATATTTGAACAAAGTAGAAATAAAATCGCAAAACCTTCATACTTTTTTTTTTCAAGCCGCACCTCTTTTACATCGTTTTACGTTACAATGTTCCTAAAACTAAACGAGGACCATTTAAACATTTTCCAACACAGCTATCTTTTTTATCAGATTTAAAATGTCACAACTGGGGAGAAAAAATATTGGTTGTATTTATAGAAAAAAAAGCGTAGGTCTCCGACTGCATCCTATAATTGTCATATACTCGCGGGTAAATTCGGTCGAAACTGCATTACTTTCGTTGCTGCTGTCATTGCGAAACGAGAGAGCTTCGTGTTCATTACAGATATGCTTTAGGTGCAACACAGTTTTACGACAAAAAAGGAGGCCGCTGGTAATTAACGTCCTGCCATATGAAAGTGAAGCATGTTCTGGATGAACGAATTCTTGATGTCTTCCGGCCCAGCCGATGTTAATGAATTTCTGTTCAGGGACCTTGCAAATATTGTGCTGGCATTACTTCGATTTTGATTCGCATGGAAGTGCGGTGTACGCAGAGCCAGCGTGTTGTTTATGTTCATTATTAGCACATTGCCTTCCAAGAATGAAGTCACGATTATTATTATTATTATTATTATTATTATTATTATTATTATTATTATTATTATTATTATTATTATTATTATTATTATTATTATTATTATTATTATTATTATTATTATTATTATTATTATTATTATTATTATTATTATTATTATTATTATTATTATTATTATTATTATTATTATTATACAGCGTATTTTTGATCGCGCCATTGGCAAATAGAGATTGATTCCCGGCAAACGCTCAATCCAACAAACCGGTATAAAGGAGTAGTGAACAAAGATGAGCCCTTCCCACACATATTAGTCGGTTATGTGAAAAAATTTTCCTCTGTGCTTTCTAAATTGTGCTGGCTTGTCTTTGCTCGCCATACCCTCACCCCTTTCCCTAGTTCAGGGTAGCAAACCGGACGCACGTCTGGTTCACCTGCCTACCTTTCATTTCTCCTATTACTCCTCCTCCTCCTCAGAGTATATCACTTCCATTTGTTCAGCGTGGGCTCACGTACTATTTTACTAACTTCATTTTTTTTGAGCACCGAATTGTGACCCAAATTAATTCTGAGGAATTCACCGAGGCTTTTTTTCCACTAGTTTTTGCATGCGTTGTTGCGCATACTTTGTGGCTCAAGTGATCTGTGCGCACACATATCCATGAGAGCCAACTCGTACTAAAGTCACACGGTAACCTTGGAACGTGATCGGGCCCGATCCGGCTGAACTTTTTTTATTGTGATTAGATACCTTATGAAAGCTGCAGAAGAGAGTTACTTATTTGATTACGATCGAGCTTTATCGCGATCGACAGCTCGCCGTACGACACTGGGCTAGTTGTAGTATGCTGGAGATAGTGCAATCGTGAACTTATCAGAGAGATCGACCAAAAGGTTGTTCTGAAACCGAATGCGAGAGAAATTAGACGCAGATCTGGTAGACGAGAAAAAAAAATATTGCCCTCTCTTTGGTTGAGCACTTAGCTTTGGACATTTTTGGTGTTATTCGATGCATATCTGTACGATACTTTAAAAAACAAGCCGAGAGGACAGTGAACTTTAGGGTTGATAACACGGGTCATCTATCCTTTATATGTGAGTCAGTATACTGGTTTACGCAGCAGCAGAAGGATAACAGAATGAGGTGGTTGACAGAGATTCTCTCTAGTATCATTAATGGGTGCATATAAGGCCTCAATTGACAACAAATACGGAGAGTTGCTTTTATCGTCAGATAAAACATTAGGCTCTACATGTTCATGACAGTGCTATTACTAGCGAAAATCTCGAAATCCTTGTTCCAGCACACTAAAGAAGTTTGTCCTTTTTAGTATGGTAGCGTTGTTTTCTTTTCCAATCACAGGAAGTGATTTCATTTTAGAGTAGTTTTTAACTTGTATTATACTTTTCGGTAATGCTTCTTTCACATAAACACCCCAAAGGAGGTTCAAAGAAGGCAAATGTCGTAACTTATATTGCATCTATAATGACCCGTAGTTAACTGGGTTCTTCAGAAACTCATTAATTATACCAACTGGACCACCAGCCACGAATCTCAGTTTATTGAACACTGACATGCTCAATAAACTTTTTAATGGTTCTACTAACATCGTTGATATGAAAATTTGTTTCTTTATTTTTCATTCCCAGAGCTAGCTTTATTGTTGCTTGCAAGCAGGATAGCTGATGAAACTAGCACTATTTGAAGTAAAAAGTGCCTAGGAACAAACTGGCATATGCCGTGATTATTTTTTCAGGTGCTGTCACGGCAGTTCACAAGGTTGAATACACAAAACACATGAATCCGCGTATAAAGGAAAATCCTGCTCTCAGCAAGCCCACGAAGCAAGGGCAAAAAACCACGCGAGAGACAGCGCCGAAATCAAGGGATCCAACGAGGGCATAGCAACGGAGCAGAGGATGGGAGGGTGGAAATCGTTTTTATGCGCCGCCTAATTAACCCTGGCTTGTTTACTTCATCACCTTTCCGGCTCTGAAGCGGGATCGCTGGGGGTTCGGCGTACACCGCGACTTGGGGGCCGGACCGCTTACTCAGCACTAGTCGCGTGTGCAGTGCCGAACGCTGCTGCTGCTGCTACGGCTGTTTCCGGATGCTTGCTGCGCTTTAGCGGTGCTGGATGGAGGGTGGGCTCGTTTATAGGGGGAGCAACAAGATCACTGCAGGCCACCAAAAATACTCTAGCTGGGGCAACGGAGCAATAGCTCCATCCCTGTCGCAGGCGTCTAGGGCCTGATAAGCCATTAGGCCCCGGTCACATAAAAGGCTTCGCCATTAGGCCGAGGCTATGGCCACCACCATCACGACTGGAGCAGATGCTGCGGCACTGCACCGCCCTCTGTACTAGCTGGCTGTTCGTCTCGAAGTACCTCCTTCCTGTGAGATCGCTAAGCCAGGAGTAATTACCTCGCGCCACCGTGAAACGCATAGGTAGACTTAGCCCGCGCGTCTCGAGGTTTTCTTCGTTTCTGTATTTATTTCCTTGTTGACTGAAAAGCTTCGTTTACTTTGTTTCATACCGTTGCGGCACTTATAATGCATTCAAGCAAGAGCAAATTTGGTCGAGTGAAGCAGCGTTAATGAGCAACGATGAGAACACGCTGCCTTCAGACGCACTCTTAATTCTTTGTTTTTTTCATATCTTTTTTTTTATTATTGCGTTGTAACCTGTGTAAAAGCCCTGTTAAGTGGCATCCTGGCATTGTTCATACAAAGACTTATGAATATTATGCTGCCGTAGTATAGTATAGGACATCAAAGACACTTTAGACGTGTTAAACTATTGAAACTTCCAGGAAGCTTCGGAAGACTCACGAAGGGGAAGCTGGTTGTGGTCTAAAAGTAGAGTCAACCAACAATACCAGCGCCTGATATTATTTACCTTCGCTTTCTTTATTTCCGAAGAGCACTGAATGGTACCACATTCTGCACATTGCTTAATAACAAACAGAAAATCAAACATATTGTAGTACCTGAACAGGCTCCCACATGATGTTCGTCGCAACAGCAGAGGATCCTCGTAAAGGCCGTACTAGAAAGTCAAAAACCAGTGTGTTGTTTTTTAGAGAGCTAAAGAGACGACAAAATACTATTGTATTCTTTGTCGCATGTATGTTATTGTTGTTGGATGTTTGCTTCGGGTGTTGCGGGGGCATTGTGTTCCAGCGGTATGCAAACTATGCCATTCCACACAGCCAAACAATTTGAAACCATATTTTCGTCGTAGATATTTGCTATGTTTACGTATACGGCGTACGTTAAGATTGATTTCCATCCTCATGAAGGGCGGGAGAGAGAGAGGGAATGACCTATCGCCGTATCTAGCGTCGGTAATTAGCCGAGGCAGTTTCCGGCTTCACACGTCTGATGATTATAAAGCAAATCGATTCTCCTGAAAATGTGAGCAAAATGCATATTTGGCGGGTCATACTTTCTTTTTGGACGTCGTGGGGACGCCACAATCAGGAAAGGGCAAAAGCAGAAACTTCATCTCAATTGCACTAATCAAATTTCACATTTCCGCGAAAACATATTATAGCCTGTGTGTAATAGCAAAAAAAAGTGACAAATAAAGCCATACTATAATTATCAGGTAGTCCACAGCGTTACTGCAGTCATTATGTAGTAATTAGGACCTCAATGTCATATTTAAAAAAATAGACCGAGGTTTTCGTAGTTAGTTTGTATTGTTCAGTTTCTTTTTTTGGTAATCTTTCTTGGGGATCAAGGTTATGAAGGTTTGTTTTTGAAAATGTCTGACAAGTTTCCCTACGTAAATATGGCAAGAACTAAGATCGCTGGTTATTGAAAGAAGCACAATCGGTTGCACTACACCTCACGTTCCACGGAACATGGAGTGAAAGTGCGAGCATTGAAGCACGAAGTAAGATGCATTAGGAATATTTCGACAAGTTACAGATGCAAATGTTCATGGTCAGACACGAGACAGTGTATGTTGTCTTTGAGAAAGCGTGCAAAAAAGCGTTCGAAGTACTGATAACTCCCCATCCGATATTACAAAGGAGGCCTCGTCCTGTATCATTGACGGCTGCCATGCCGTGAAACACGGCAATATCCTGCATTTCTGAGCGTCACGTCTTCCAGCAAACATCCTATTCGAGGATGACGAAGAAAAAGAAACACGATGGATTGACGTTCACACGTCGCATCAAGCCTGCGCACACGTCCTCAGCCTCGTGTAACAAACTCAGGTCCCTCATGCATATGAAACAAAGCGAATAAACATAAACAATACAAGACAGCATGCGAGGCACTCCCTCACTGTGGTGGTTGCGTCTTGTAGAACACTCAACATCCGCTGACGTATCTTTCTCGCTTTCGTTCTAAGCCTCCGGACGCATGCATACATTCAACTGCACACTGATATATGCTGCGAAAAAAAGGGACAAGGGGGGAACGATAGGTCCGTCAGGGCCTTGTGCCGATGGTAGCATGGTTGCCGCATTCCCAGCCATGTGTCCGCAAAGCAGCCGGCTTCTTGCGCGCCTTATATAAGACAGAAGAAAGAAGGCCTGAGGCGGGTCGTCGTAGCAGCGGATCGCTGCTCGCCCGTGGTCCGCTGGCCGGCGCGCGTGCATATATATATGCATGCGACTCCACGTGAAACAAGAGGAAGCATACCCTGAAGGAGCACAAAAGGCACGAGGAGGGGGGAGCAATCTTAGGGAGGAAAAAAGCGAGCTGCCGCTCCGCTGACGGATGGCATTGTTTGTGCTCTATCCGCGGCCCGGAGCGTTCTTTTGTCGACGCGTTCTCCTCGAAGCAGCCAAGAAAGGAACTAGCAGCAGCAGCAGCAGTAACGGACGGCGAAAGAAAGACCGGACGTGGGTGGGGAGAGCTTTCTCCTAGCGGCGAACCTTGGAGACATGTCCACTGTGCCTGCGGAATTGGCTGGCCGTGCGGAACGGGAATCCGAGCGTGCGCCATGGATATAGAGAAGTGGGAGGCGGGAGAGGAGCGAGGGAGGCAAGAAGGAAGCATGGCCGAAACTTTTGGGTGAATGTGTGTCTGGGCGAGAGGTGACTGGCTTCGTTGCTGTTTGCTCATACGGCAGCGTCCGATTTCTCAGCCGGACGCCGCGCCGCGCGGCGGCATCGTCTTGCACTGGATATCCCGCCAGGGCTCGACTCCTTTTACTTCTACCACGTCTCGTCGTTTCTGCTCTTTCTTAGCTTCGTCTGACCTCCTGTGTCGTAGAGATTTTTACACGCTCACCCTCCCCCCCCCCCCCCCATCTCGGCCTCCTCATCCTCATTCTCCCAGGCCTGCAGTAGCGTTATTTCGCCGTGTTTCCGCCAAACCTCAATAGCACCCTCCGCTCTCTTCGCGACCTCTCATTCATCCTAACGTTTGCTCCCCCGCCATGTCAGCTGCTGTCTCACTGCGCCAGGCTAACCGTGATTGCGCGCCAAAACTCTCGGTGCCCGAGCACGTCGACGACGACATTCTCGGGCTATATACGTCACCGAGAAGTTTTCCTTCTTCATAAAGGGGCTATATCTTTTTACAGACTGAAAGGGCAATAAGAAAGGCGGCTCCGACTCGGCAAAAGAATAACAGGAACGGGAACAAGGATTTCGCTGTTGATATTAACTGAGTCTCGCTGCTCGGGGAGGATAAATGTCATCGTGGAGTCCTTTGCGCAATTGCCCAGAAGAGAGTGAAACAAACGCGGCACAGCACTGCCCGCGCACGCTTCATATGTCGGCCCCATTCGTCTGGGAATTAGGGGAAGATTGTCGCTCAGGTCGACAGTAAGCTTGCTACTACGCCATTTTGTTCTTGTTCATATTACGGCTTACTTTTCAGAGTACCGCGCCCTCGTTCTGATTCTTGTTTTCGTTCACGTTGTGATGGAAACCCCTGCTTCGTGGTGTTTGATAAACCCAGCTAACTTTTCGTGAAACCTGGTGCAATAACGTCAGCGAGGTTGCGGCGTAAACTTTCTACGAGCTTACGTCGAGCTAACGTTAGACGGTGGAGAGACCAGTCAGACGGAAATTGTAAGCGTTTGTATGAGCCAGCCGTGGTGATACTGGTTTGAGTGGGGCCTTGCCGGTGAGAGCTATAGAACGTTCTGCGCCACGTGGTACATTTCCCCATCATACTGGAAGGTGAACGGGGGGTTCATTACAGTGACGACAGGCGTCTCCTCCTGGGAAGTGGCTCGGGAATCTCGGTTCTGTCCGGAGAGATATGTACATTCAGCAAATAGCCAGCCATCATGTGCTTCGCAATTCGAGTCGCCATCTGCCTCAACGCTGAGCTTCGTTTTAAAGAAATACCCAATCCACTTTTCCAGCTTTCGTTGAAAAACTTTATGGTTAAGGTATTTTGTACCTGTAGAGACCACCATTTATATTTAACTGAGCAGATATTTCAAAGGAAGCGCCGCTAAATATAAAGCTTTTTTTCTGTTTCCGCCGACTGGCGGACTTGAACTGCTTAACTTTTTTGTGGACTAGGTCAAAGGTTATAGTTTTTTTTACTTAGATATATTGTAATTCAAAATCCTATCGCTCGACAGCGCAAACATATAAGTAGCTCATACGTTTGACACGAGTACTTAATCTAGATAAAATGTCTAACGCATGGGCAAACGAAAGAAATCCAGACAAGTTTTGCTGAAGTTTTTTAATAATCACTAATCAAATATACTATCAGGCGCTTTGCCTCCATTAGCCATCTGCAGGCACGTTTGCTTCCCGCTTTGTGAATGCTGTTCATATTCTTCAGTTATTATAGTTATGCATTTTTAATCACTTCCCATACCGACATTGCTCCCTTCTTGTAAGGCCATATTGTTAGTAAAAAAAAAAGTCACAAAGTTTACGAATACAGCCATACCTTGTCCAGAAGTGCTATTTAACCATGTGAATTCGCAGCCGCATTAGCCAATCTATATAAATAAAAAATAACACTAATTTAGAAGAAATCATGCAATAAAATGTCTACTTGCGTTCTGACATCTTCATTGAAAAAAAAACATGCAAATACATCCGCTTACGTGAGCCTTATGCTTCCCGACGGCTTCAACTAGATTGTTCTTTTATTTCGTCATTGTCAAGTGATGTAATGAGGTGCGAAACTGGAGGACATTTGTACTTGATCTTCAAGATTTGAACGCATGGTGTGATTGGGCCCCATTAGCAATGGCTTCTCAATCGCAGACCTGGCTTCAATTTTTGGTGGAGACCAGGTCAAAAGGAAAGAAACGTTGCTGCGCGTAAAAGTGGTCTTTTAAACTCTACTAGCATGGCATTGCAAGTATAGTTTTGAAGTGTCTGCTACGCCGAAGTTCTTCCTCTTGCGAATAGGTGAAATACTCACTACACGTGCACCCGCGAAGCTGTGAACATATTTAATGTTGGAGCTGAAAATGATAATTATTATGAATGAGTGCTTTGTGATTGGTGGAACTGTAAACCAACCATTTCGTCGCAGAATTCGCGTTTTCACGACTGGTGCGATTCTGCGCTGCTGCCACACAACATTGCGTGCGATACTGACTCGTACTACAAGACGTTCGTATAGGTTTATTTTTTTTTCTGAAATCATATAAAGCACAAGCTTGGCGCTGTAGTATGACACCTGTTTGCCACGCATAACTGCTGGACTCGATTTCTGCTAACTGATTTTTTAATATTTATTTGTCTGCAAAAAGTTTAATTTTTTGCTCACGAATAACGCTGATTTTTTGCTTTCAACCAACGACGCCGACTCCGGAATTTCCTCAATACAGGCTATTTGACGCTATCGCGTTAACACTTGGATTACGCACAGATGTAAAATGTTGAGAAAAACACTAAATTTGTCATGATAACCTTTAAGTGCTTTGTGACTAAGGCCAGCATCTTGTACACAGTTATATCTTTATTTTATTTTTTTAATTTGTGTGTTGCTTGTAATCTTACCTGAGAACGGGTCATTGTGGTGATGCGTGTACGTGCAACGTTTTTTAAGACCTTTTTTGAAATGTGTAGTTTGTGATTACGCTTGTTCATGATGATGTTGGTATGTAGGTATGCCCCTCCTGCTTTGGACCAGCGACTTCAGCTCTCAGTATGATAAAATAAGTAAATAAACATACTTGGCGCTTGTAATAAACAAAACGCTATCAATTACCATGAAGACCTAACAAAAGAGTACAGACTATACTAAATAGAGATCTTGCATGGAATAACATTACGCGCTAATCGTGCTATAATGTCTCATGGTCAGAAAAGAACTCTACTCGTTTTGCCCTACGCTGGGAATCGGTTACCACTAATCCTCTTAGGCCTTAGAGCGCAATTAAGTTTCTCAGGTACTCCTTTTTTTATTTTTTGTTAAGGTTTCTGCATTGAAATCTGAGAGGTCGATGAAGCACGGAGCAGAGGGGAGGTCCTGAAAAGAAAAGAAAAAACGAAACATTACATCAACCTCCAACCCTCGCGCAAGTTTTGTCCTCTAATTTATTTTTGGTTGTATTTTTCAACTGTGCCGCGACTAAAAAGCACACGTCTTAAATGTTGTAACATGGCACCCTAATCATAACCCGGGACCTCGGGTATAAAAAGAGAGTAGTGACGAGGTCTCAGACCACTAGCTAATTATGGATCAATTTCGACAAGATGACATGTTGCAGCTTTCTTTCGCTGACCGAGGAAGGAAAACAGATGATGAGCACGAGCAGAGAAGATTAAAAAAGGGGCTGCCTTGATAAATATCTTATTACGTGGCGAAGCATTTATCCGCGAGCCAAATGAAATTATTCTATAATCTAACTTTTACAAGACCTCAATCATTATTCTAATCCTATGCGCGCAGCAACAGTATAGCAAGCGTTCATTATAAGTTTGCTCTTGCGCGCATGCAACGGGAATTTTTTTTTAACTCCAAAACTCTAATACGAAATAAAAGAAGGATAATACAGCGTTTTTTTTTAATTTCGCTTTGTATATTCTTAAAAATTGTCCCAGCGAATTTCATCCCTCATTCACTTTGAAAATTCAGGTTTGTTACTATACAGGTTTCGCGCAGATGGTGTCACTGAAGTAACATAACGTTATTTCATCTATCGCTCTTAATTCACCCAAGACGTACTTTCACCGCATGTTTCAGCCACGGTGAGAGTATGTTCACAGGTTTTCATAAAACCGAAATGCGAACACGCAGGTTAATCTTACACAAATAATAGGCCTGAAACTTTAGTTTCCAATGTTAAAGTCTAGCAGAAGTTTCTCAGTGGCGTTCGTAACATCAGAAAACGTTAAAACTAAGGAACTGGATGCTGGTTATTTAAGGGGCCTTTTAGTTACTAAGTGTGCATGTGGAGTGTGTGTCTTGTGCAGTGCATGTTAAACAAGCTCAGCCGCCTTCCTGTGCGAAGTGCGGGTGATAACAAGCAATCACTTTCAAACACTAGTTCAGACGTAAAATTCATTCCGGATTTCGTAACATTCCTGCTGTGCTTTTCCACATTCTTGCTTTCTTTCTTTCTTATTTTTCCCACTCCTACGAGTGCTATAGAAAAAGATTTATTTATGTTTTGGCCACAGCAACCTTCATACGACACAGTCGTTTCATCTGTACAGTAGTCTTTCTGTATATGTTTGACTGTTTTGTACAATCGACACTTAAGCTGAGGCATCTGTTATTAGAGGAGTCAGTTTCTCCATGCAACCGATATTGAGCCTTGGATTAATGCTCATGGTACAAGAAGGAAAAGAGTTGTTAGTAGACTTTTCGACATATATTGTACCTGCAGCTGTTTTTTTGTCTATCAACAATTACCTTCAATAGAAATTGCGTAATTGTACTACTTCAACAGACACATGAAGTTGGCAAGCAAGTAAGTCTGGACGCAATCGTTGAGGGTGAAAAAGAGCGGACAGTGGTCATCCCGTATCTGCACAACATTTCACATCGGTAGAAAAAAGTTGCCCTAAGGTATGGCATGCGGGTTGTCTTTTCAGCTTAAAACAAATTATTGAAGATTTGCCCAGCAGTAGAAAGGCTAGCCAACAAGAAAGGAATAGGAGAATAAGACAGATGTAGCATAAAACATGGCAGGAGGTACGTTGAGTGCAAAAAAAATGCTGTGTACGGAACTCCTTTCACATGTGGAAATGAATACGTCGGTCAGACGGGTCGAAGCCTGAATGTGCGCCTTTGTGAACATGAGAGTTCACTAAAGGGGGCCTCTTGTTCACACTTAGCGATGCACTGCAAGGAGTGCACCTGACAATCTTTACTTCACACGAATCGTCATTGCTGGATAATAAAAGCGTAATGTATGCAATGGCAAGCACAAATAAAGTGCAGGAATCCAAGCGTGAGCAATTTCTGCAGTGGTCGCAAACAAAAAAAAAAGAGCTTTAAACACGTTTCGCTTGTCGTTTGGATGGAACACCCCTCGGTTCATCGGGGTACTTGGAAGTAGGCCAAGTTTCGAAATTTTCAGCTCATTCGTACAGAAAGTGAAGGACTTCCTCGCGAAACAGAATACCTTACACTCTTTTCATTTACCAAAGAAGCTCGTTATTTACAGCTTGAGAGCAACTTCAATAGTTGACCTATGGTTGTTACGCATTTTTGCACACTTGTTTTTTTTTTTGCTATCGTAAAGCGTGACGACTACGTTTTTCACGCAATGTTTCTGGACAATTTACCCAAAAGTAAGCAGCTATAACTAATTGCTTTAATCAAACACACGTAAATATTCATTTATTATGAAAGGCTGATACTATAGAAGAGCTTGCATGTTGACAGGTCTAGTTTATTTCTAAATATTAGGTTCATTTCAAATATAAAAGTTAATATACGGCAACTAACTTTGGCTATACTTCTTTTTTAGAGTACCAATCACCGAAAAATAATGGTGGCAACTTTGCCTTCAATCACAATAGCTGAAACTCCGAGTGGGTACCGTTCGCACCGGAAGAACTATTTTTCTAGTTGTGAAGCCGGCTCTAATTCTTGTGCAGTTGGTCGTACTGTCAGGCTAAACAACTTCACGATTAACGAGCTTGGTAAAACCTAACATGATTTCGTAGGTATGCGTTGAATGGTTTTTGGATATAATATGTAACTGTGCCATTCACCCAGGTCATTCATTTTATCGCCAATGCGTTCTTGCGGCACGCCAAATTCATGATTTAATTGTGTAATATCGTTCCTACTAGGATCTTACTTGCAGTACATTGTGATTTTTAATTCTCAAAGTTACTCGAAAGTGCGCATCAGTACAAATGACCAGAAAATACAGAAGAAAATTACGTTCGCGCTGCTTCACACATTTAATGATGGTTTGCTAACACACCTAATGGAACTGGCCTGAGGATTAATGTCCTAGCCGCTGTATCTAATTTCGACATGTTGACATATATTTGTGTGTGTGCGTGTGTGATTTTCTTGACTGCACCGTGCCAAACACTCATTCGTTCGGTGTCTTCATGACACCATAAAAAATCTCGATCTGTAAAAAAAAGATTAGCTAACTTGAATGAAATCACTACTGCGTAATCCAAAAGCAACAAGCTGTTACATCCAACTTTTGACGCACCCGTCAGAAATAGCCTATGCATAACAATCTAAATATCAATTTCCGTGGTATATGTAACAGCTGCACTTCACGGAAAAGCTGCAACATTGTTTCATTGCTGATAGTTACGGTGGTATTCAGAAAATTTTATTCCTTCCGCGTTGGAATGGCCGACAACGCACTTTGTGATGCCGGTCGTTGTGGGGAGACGCTACATTTTCGTGTCTAATGTTCAGAGACGGTAACTGACGTCCGTCGTAGAACACCAAGACAATAGACAAATGTCCGTCGAAACTATCATTGCATGTCATCGACAAAGCGCAACGCTCCTGAAGATGGTGAAGGCACTACTGAGATTTTTCGAAAGAATGTACTTGGACATGCGGCTTTGACAGTGACGTCACGTTTCACGCCAGAGCGAGGGAATGCTACTCACTGCGTGTTTGTGTGTGTTGCATTTTTTACTATCTCTTTCTTCCCACTCTTTCCTCTTCCTCCTTCAATCTCCCTGCCTGACTCTCATGTGCAGGGTAGTTGACCGGTTGTCGTGTGCTGGTTAACTTCCCTGCTTTTCCTTTTCTACTGTTTCTTGCCTAAGTTATATGAGAATACAATACACCAAGGCATGCGTTTCTCGTTAGCTTTGCTTAAGAGATCTTGCGATATGCACCTTGCAATGCTTCGAAGGAGTGAAGTTCTTCGACATCATCGAACAGTAGACGTCGTTGTCGCCAACTATCTCACAATAGCCCATGTTTTAGATTAAGTTTCTTTCAGGGACCATCTCTGTTCAACGGATTCCTTTTACTTCGAGCCTTTTGACAGGGTGTAAGAATGAGCTTGTTCATCGCGATACACCGTAAAAACTGTGGTGCATAAAAATGACACAGACTGAAAAAAATGACTGGACGATGTTCATCTTCTTGTTGTCTTTCGTAGTCCTTGTATTTTTGGTTGGAGACTTTCATCAGAATTTTATCATGTTTGAACGAGCGAAGAGCCAAGGAGAGGTCACCAAACCAAGGATCAGGAACCTCGTCAAGCTGCATGCTGTTTTGCAGCTTTTTGTTCTTTTTCTTGGGATTTCTTTTTTTTTCTGCAAAAGGAAAATGAGAAATAAACTTGAAACCTTGGACCTTAAACTTTGCAATGTGACGTCAGCACGCGATCATTGTTAGAGATACTGTTACGCAATATCTCTCTAGTTTACAGAACAATCTCTGCTTGCTTCTCCTCAGCAGCATTCCTTTAAGTATGTTTAAGAAGTGTGTTCTAAACATTCGTTATAGCTGCAAAGCTAGCTGCTGTCGATAATGTGGCCGACAGTCTGGACGAAATCCTGCGAGTTCCGCCATACGTCAGCAACATAGCCAATATGTCATCGTTACAGGCTGCTTTTATTATCAGGTGTATTGCAATCACCCGTATCCTACACTATCCTGACTTCCGATTTGCCATCATCTCCTCGGGCAATGTCCTGATTGGCGTGTCACTGCTGCACGTTATCTTGACGCATCATATGAATGGAGCTGAACAGACGATGCAAGGCTGCAAGTAAGAAATTCGGGTGGTTTATTCTGCCATAGTGCTTGAGTAAGAACATTTCTCTCCGCCATTTTCGCGTCTATAGTGCCTAAGAGCTTGTTCCTATTATAATATTTCCTCAAATATTGTTTGGTTTGTCATCGCTGATAATTCCTAATTTTCACATACTATTTTTGTGCAAAAACTTTGCCACTGTTACTCGAATTGGTAGAAGTAGGAGCTATGTACCGATAGTGAGATGCAGAATCCTATGTTATTTTTTATTAGTTTTTACACTTGATTTTATTCACGAACACTTTGGCTAATTTATCACTGGAATTTGACATCTTGAATAAAAAGTGTTTAAGTTAGGCCAAAAGATATGTTAAATAAATAAGCCCACGAACATTTTCAAAACGAAGTCGGGTACTTTATTTTCAAAGCAAGTTTGTACATGGTAACATATCCCTACCCAGGAATGTACTATTATTTTTGGTAAAAAATGGTAGTTTGCCTCAATGAAATGTCAGTACAAGTTAAACAACACCCGATAATCAAAATTTTCGGAGCCCTTCATTACGGCGTCCCTCCTAATCATAACTGGTTCCGAGTATTATTATTATTATTATTATTATTATTATTATTATTATTATTATTATTATTATTATTATTATTATTATTAAAAATGATACTCAAATGCTCCTAACATTATGATTCGTAAAATCAGTGTATCTATGTGTGTTACTTCACTTCATATTAACATATTTTTCTACCAACCAGAGAATGAGTGTTCAATTCAACTTGTGAGTTTGGTGGTCTTCTTCAATGCTTTTTCGGTACTCTCTCTCTCTCTTTGTTTTATTGCCTTTATTTCTTCCCTCGATTTCTCTCTCTCTCATTTTTTTCTTCATTTTTCTGTCGGCTCTTACCCTTTCTCCAGTGCAGACGAAACCAGATACTTGCTTTCCGGTTAACCTCCCTGCCTTTCCGCGTCTCATATTTCTGTTTTTTGTCGTTCCTTAACGTTATTCTGACGGAACCATTGCGTAGCTTTTTTTATCCATGCAGAGCAACTAGTACTTATTCCTCACTTCTCTTTTCTTTTTATCGCATCCTCTATTTGCAGTATGCTATCATAATCTGAATTTGCAGTCTTCTTTTTCTAAAAGCAACATTTTGTTCATTTGGGAATAATGGTCTCCGTATTTTTTTTTATTATTCTTACCATGTTTCTACTATCTAACTATAATAACTGAAGAATATGAACAGCATTCACAAAGCGGGAAGCAAACGTGCCTGCAGATGGCTAATGGAGGCAAAGCGCCTGATAGTATATTTGATTAGTGATTATTAAAAAACTTCAGCAGAACTTGTCTGGATTTCTTTCGTTTGCCCATGCGTTAGACATTTTATCTAGATTAAGTACTCGTGTCAAACGTATGAGCTACTTATATGTTTGCGCTGTCGAGCGATAGGATTTTGAATTACAATATATCTAAGTAAAAAAAAAACTATAACCCTTGACCTAGTACACAAAAAAAGCTAAGCAGTTCAAGTCCGCCAGTCTGCGGAAACAGAAAAAAAGCTTTGGATTTAGCGGCGCTTCCTTTGAAATATCTGCTCAGTTAAATATAAATGGTGGTCTCTACAGTTACAAAATACCTTAACCATAAAGTTTTTCAACGAAATCTGGAAAAGTGGATTGGGTATTTCTTCAAAACGAAGCTCAGCGTTGAGGCAGATGGCGACTCGAATTGCGAAGCACATGATGGCTGGCTATTTGCTGAATGTACATATCTCTCCGGACAGAACCGAGATTCCCGAGCCACTTCCCAGGAGGAGACGCCTGTTGTCATTGTAATGAACTCCCCGTTTACTTTCCAGTATGATGGGGCAATGTACCACGTGGCGCCAAACGTTCTATAGCTCTCACCGGCAAGGCACCACTCAAACCATATCACCCCGGCAGACTCATACAAACGCTTACGATTTCCGTCCGACTGGTCTCTCCACCAGCTAACGTTAGCGCGACGTAAGCTCGTAGAAAGGTTACGCCGCAACCTCGCTGACGTTATTGCACCAGGTTTCACAGAAAAGTTAGCTGGTTTATCAAACACCACGAAGCGGGGGTTTCTTTAAACAAGTTTCGCTTGTCGTTTGGATGGAACACCCCTCGGTGCATCGGGGTACTTGGAAGTAGGCCAAGCTTCGAAATTTTCAGCTCATTCGTAAAGAAAGTGAAGGACTTCCTCGCGAAACAGAATACCTTACACTCTTTTCGTTTTCACCAAAGAAGCTCGTTATTTACAGCTTGAGAGCAACTTCTATAGTTGACCTATGGTTGTTACGCGTTTTTGCACACTTGTTTTTTTTTTGCTATCGTAAAGCGTGACGACTACGTTTTTCACGCGATGTTTGTGGACAATTTTACCAAAAGTAAGCAGCTAGGACTTATTGCTTTAATCAAACACCCGCGAATTTCCATTTATTATGAAATGCTGATACTGAAGAAGAGCTTGCATGTTGACAGGTCTAGTTTATTTCTAAATATTAGGTATCCACCCGTCAGAATAGCCTATGCATAACAATCTAAATATCAATTTCCATGTTATATGTAACAGCTGTACTTCACATTGTTTTATTGCTGATAGTTACGGTGGTATTCAGAAAATCTTATTCTTTTCGCGTTGGAATGGCCGACAACGCACTTTGCGATGCCGGTCGTTGGGGGGAGACGCCACATTTTGGTATCTAATGTTCAGAGACAGTAACTGACGTCCGTCGTAGAACACCAAGACAGTAAACAAATGTCTGTTGAAACTGTCATTGCATGTCATCGACAAAGCGCAACGCTCCTGAAGATGGTGAAGGCACTACTTAGATTTTTTTAAAGAATGTTCTTGGACATGCGGCTTTGACAGTGACGTCACGTTTCACGCCAGAGCGAGGGAATGCTACTCACTGCGTGTTTGTGTGTGTTGCATTGTTTACTATCTCTTTCTTCCCACTCTTTCCTCTTCCTCCTTCAATCTCCCTGCCTGACTCTCATGTGCAGGGTAGTTGACCGGTTGTCGTGTGCTGGTTAACTTCCCTGCTTTTCCTTTTCTACTGTTTCTTGCCTAAGTTATATGAGAATACAATACACCATGGCATGCGTTTCTCGTTAGCTTTGCTTAAGAGATCTTGCGATATGCACCTTGCAATGCTTCGAAGGAGTGAAGTTCTTCGACATCATCGAACAGTAGACGTCGTTGTCGCCAACTATCTCACAATAGCCTATGTTTTAGATTAAGTTCCTTTCAGTGACCATTTCTGTTCAACGAATTCCTTTTACTTCGAGCCTTTTGGCAGGGTGTAAGGATGAACTTGTTCATCGCGATACACCGTAAAAACTGTGGTGCATAAAAATGACACAGACTGCAAAAGATCACTGGACGATGTTCATCTTCTTGTTGTCTTTCGTAGTTCTTGTGTTTTTGGTTGAAGCCTTTCATTAAAATTTTTTTATGTTTGAACCAGCGAAGTGCCAAGGAGAGGTTGCCAAACCAAGGAGCAGGAACCTCGTCAAGCTGCCTACTGTTTTGCAGCTTTTTATTGTTATCCCCTGGGTAATTATTTTTTTTTCCTGCAAAATAAAACTAAGAAATAAACTTGACACCTTGGACCTTAAACTTCTCAATGTGACGTCAGCACCCGATCATTGTTAGAGATACTGTTACGCAATATCTCTCTAGTTTACAGAACAATCTCTGCTTGCTTCTCCTCAGCAGCATTCCTTTAAGTATGTTTAAGAAGTGTGTTCTAAACATTCGTTATAGCTGCAAAGCTAGCTGCTGTCGATAATGTGGCCGACAGTCTGGACGAAATCCTGCGAGTTCCGCCATACGTCAGCAACATAGCCAATATGTCATCGTTACAGGCTGCTTTTATTATCAGGTGTATTGCAATCACCCGTATCCTACACTATCCTGACTTCCGATTTGCCATCATCTCCTCGGGCAATGTCCTGATTGGCGTGTCACTGCTGCACGTTATCTTGACGCATCATATGAATGGAGCTGAACAGACGATGCAAGGCTGCAAGTAAGAAATTCGGGTGGTTTATTCTGCCATAGTGCTTGAGTAAGAACATTTCTCTCCGCCATTTTCGCGTCTATAGTGCCTAAGAGCTTGTTCCTATTATAATATTTCCTCAAATATTGTTTGGTTTGTCATCGCTGATAATTCCTAATTTTCACATACTATTTTTGTGCAAAAATTTTGCCACTGTTACTCGAATTGGTAGAAGTAGGAGCTATGTACCGATAGTGAGATGCAGAATCCTATGTTATTTTTTATTAGTTTTTACACTTGATTTTATTCACGAACACTTTGGCTAATTTATCACTGGAATTTGACATCTTGAATAAAAAGTGTTTAAGTTAGGCCAAAAGATATGTTAAATAAATAAGCCCACGAACATTTTCAAAACGAAGTCGGGTACTTTATTTTCAAAGCAAGTTTGTACATGGTAACATATCCCTACCCAGGAATGTACTATTATTTTTGGTAAAAAATGGTAGTTTGCCTCAATGAAATGTCAGTACAAGTTAAACAACACCCGATAATCAAAATTTTCGGAGCCCTTCATTACGGCGTCCCTCCTAATCATAACTGGTTCCGAGTATTATTATTATTATTATTATTATTATTATTATTATTATTATTATTATTATTATTATTATTATTATTATTATTATTATTATTATTAAAAATGATACTC
Source organism: Rhipicephalus microplus (assembly GCF_043290135.1). Taxonomy (NCBI): domain Eukaryota; kingdom Metazoa; phylum Arthropoda; class Arachnida; order Ixodida; family Ixodidae; genus Rhipicephalus; species Rhipicephalus microplus. The sequence goes on along the minus strand of NC_134701.1, from coordinate 218,448,138 downwards.
AAATGCTCCTAACATTATAATTCGTAAAATCAGTGTATCTATGTGTGTTACTTCACTTCATATTAACATATTTTTCTACCAACCAGAGAATGAGTGTTCAATTCAACTTGTGAGTTTGGTGGTCTTCTTCAATGCTTTTTCGGTACTCTCTCTCTCTCTCTTTGTTTTATTGCCTTTATTTCTTCCCTCGATTTCTCTCTCTCTCATTTTTTTCTTCATTTTTCTGTCGGCTCTTACCCTTTCTCCAGTGCAGACGAAACCAGATACTTGCTTTCCGGTTAACCTCCCTGCCTTTCCGCGTCTCATATTTCTGTTTTTTGTCGTTCCTTAACGTTATTCTGACGGAACCATTGCGTAGCTTTTTTTATCCATGCAGAGCAACTAGTACTTATTCCTCACTTTTCTTTTCTTTTTATCGCATCCTCTATTTGCAGTATGCTATCATAATCTGAATTTGCAGTCTTCTTTTTCTAAAAGCAACATTTTGTTCATTTGGGAATAATGGTCTCCGTATTTTTTTTTATTATTCTTACCATGTTTCTCCTATTAACCTCAAACGCATGTTAGTAATCAATCCCCTTCTAGAACTTCTAATTTTCTTAGCAGAAAGTGCACGAACAAGCAATTTGTTCGTGCAAAGCAAAAAGTGCACGAACAAAGTCACCGTCCACGCTTTTTTTAACCTATTGATTTCAGTTTTACATAAGCGAAAACGTAGAGATTGTAACCATTTTTACCAGCTCAGAATACCGGCGTTCCCTTCGGCTTGACACGTTTCCTGAGAAAACGCTTCTTCTAATTACATGTGCGAGAAAAGCGTAAGCATGAGGAAGCGCAAAAAGAAAGTAACTAAAAAGGTCTAGCAAGAAGGCCCACGCGAAAGTTTACACCAGCAAGAATGGAATGTCACAAAAAGAGACACAGGAAAAGTGCCCATTCCCATAGCTGAGCTAGCGAACGTTCATCATTTCGTTCGCGAGTTTTTTCGCAGTTTGCGCGTAACAATAGAGGAAAGCCCATCTCCGAAAGTGACCATGGGTGCTCAAAGAAATGTGTCTTTGAAAAAAGAATGTTAGTTTTGAATCTGAAAAGACGAGAAAGTGCATAATAGAGACCGAACAACAAGAACTTTCGTAAAGTACCTAAGTTTAGTATACTGAAGCGAATGAATATACCCGAAAATGAAAGAAGATAAGGTCGATAGAGGAAGCGCTTATAATGGAGAACTGTGGACTACAGGATGAAAAATAAGTGACAAGAATGAAGTTAGAAAACAAGTCGTGTATGTGTGACAAAGCAACGCGCCTTTTGTCAAGCAAAACAGCCTCTACATAAACGGTGAACGGGGACAAACGTGGACTGTCCAGGCGGTTTGAGTGCGGAGAACAACAGTGGCGTGAATTCGCGTCACGTAACGGCAGGACCTTTTTCCTGGCTTGCCGGCCCCTCAATCGGATGGGTATGGCCCGGGGGGCGGCCTCGTTAAGGACACACGACCGAGACGGCAGCGACGCTTTGGTTAGATGAAGAACCTCCCTTCTTACAGGCGCCCATGCCATCCCGTCCTCTTCGTGGCCGCTCTATAACAGCCGAGGCCGTTCAACTCGCCTAGCTTCAAGACGACGCCAATGAAGAAACGAAGCACGGACAGCTGAAAGACGTGGAGAAAGGAGGGTGAAGCATGGAACAAGGAGAGTAGAGACGACCCTCTATGTGTCCACCGTGTTAGGAAAGAACCAATTAGCTGCGGTTCATTAGTGAAGAAGGGGCAGGCCCTGTCGGTTGAGAGTTGAGGCGCAGCCACTGCAAGTGACGTTCAAGTGTCACGGGCGCGTCGTCCAAACACGGAAGGGCCGTGACTAGCAAGCCTTGGGTCTTCGCACCATCAGGCACTGCGGCACTGGTGCGAGTACAGACTCCGTAGATTAAAGCTGCGTACGTCGCCTCCATCTGGATGACTCATTTCGTATTAACTACTAGTGAAGCGAGTGACGTTGGTTGCGGCCTGTCACACCTCTTCATTTGAAGGCTAATAAGCAGCGCTTCAATGCTTCTGAATCCACGTGTTGAATACTAAAGCTCCTTTTATTGAAATGCCAGAGACTGATATTAGTACAAATTTTTAATAAGGGAATTGACTGTCATCAAACAGCTTTAAACTTGCATACACGTAAAATACATGTATTGATGTCAGTTATTCTTATTGTTGCTGTAGTTGATGGGGGTGTACTCGGTGGTGGTTATCGTGCTGCGCGAACGTCTAGTTGTTCCAGTAGTATTAGCCTGGGGCCCCGTAAATCTACGTATACGCGTGAGATGTGGGCAAGAAAACTAAAGTTTCATGCAAAGATGTAGCTTCATTTCCAGGAATCTAATCATGAAGAAAGGAAGAACTGCGTTGGTCTTGGATGAGTGATGTTTGGAATTCAATCATGATGCTAAGTACAACTTCGACATCAAAATGGTGTTCTAATATTTCACTCACAACCGCTCAACAGACTGCAACAACTGAAACACGTGAAGTTTAATTTTTGTTAAATACACATGCTCCAGAGTAAAAACCTGCTTTACAGGTGTCGTTGCTTACCAGGCTGTGCACAAGCGTGTGCAGCGATTAGTGAATGCGAACGGCAAGCTCATGCTACGCTTTATCTTCATTTGGTTAGCTACGATCCTGATGCTGCATGAAATTGTGTCATCCCAAAGGTACCCGGAAATTTTCTCACTGCAGTTTAACGCCCTGTTGCAATTGAAGGGGAGTAAAATTAACTCTGCCCCAAGCTCATATCACTGACAGGTGAAACATGCTTCACAGGTGGCTTTGTTTACCGGGTTGGCTCATGTGTCAGTGCAGTGCTCAGTAGATGCGAACGACATGTTCGAACCAAGCTCCAACTTTCTTTGTTTGGCTTCAATCCGAATTACATGAGGAGAGGTGACATCACTGTGAAATCCCGATACTTCTCTCATTGGTTTTTAACGCGCTGCTACATTATATTGAACGCAAAATACGTTTTGCCCTGAGCCCATGCGCTGTACATACATAGCACGCTTTAAAGGTCGCTTTGCCCACCAGTTTTTGTAGACTTGTGTCGGTGCAGTGCTTAACTAATGCAAAAGGTAACTTCATGCTAAACCGTATCTCAATTAGCTAGACTACAGTGGCGACGCTATACATCGGCGTGAGCATCGCAATATTATCGTGATACTGAGCACACGCCGGTTAACGCTCTCTTACAACAGCCGGCAGCCTAAGTAAGCTTTGCCCTGAGCATGGTTGCTTTACAGACAAAGCACGCTTTACAGGTATTCTTGCTGACTGAATTGCGCACATGTTTGAGTGCAGTATGCAGTGAATGCAATTGGAAGGTTCATGCGGCGCTCTACTTTCATTTCATAGACTTCATAACTTATGGTACGAAAATTCATGGCATCGCTATGACATTCTGGCCTTTTTATCTGTACCGTGTAATCTCCTATCGCCATGGAAAAGACGCAACATAAGATCTGCCCTGAGCGAAAACACGCTTTACAAGTGTTTCTGCTTACTGGATTGTCTGTACATGTACACTGATCAGCGAAAAAAAAAACAAGTTCATCGTATTCACCTTCATATTTTGAGAGTATCCTATACTGATGAGTGCAGTAGTGAAGTAGTTCTGACTTTGAAAAAAAAAAAAGAAAACGTCTTTTTCGCATGAATGTAGCGACACACCGCTAAGCGCTGTTCAAACTGTGACAGCGTGAGGGATGTGCCGAAACAGGGAAACACATATTTGCAATTTTGTATGGTTTCAGGTGAAAGTATAGTTGTTTGATTGAATAGTTGTACACTATTTGCAACAAAGAGGAAATAATGGCTTAACCTATGTGGAATTTTCAGTCACAGATATCAGGGATGGCAAAATTACTAGAAACGTTTACAGAGTGCATTATTAATTACTTCTCAAAAACTTTAACACTGTAAAGTTACATTACGAATTACATTTGGCCGAAAGTAGTCACCTTACCTTATTAATTATTTCAAAAAGTAATGAAAGTGAATCTAAACTGCAATAAAAAAGTAATTTTTGAAAGTAACCTACACTTCGTCATTTAGTCCTTCCTGCGTGCCATTCGAATGATCGACGTTGTACAGCACTATCAGCAGACTTGACAACATCCTTCTTTCTGAAGATGAGCACCTACACCTTGTTGGCGACAACTTGTCGCTGTATTGATGACGCATCTCTCTAAGCTATCTCGAAGCTCGCTTGGCCTTGTTTGAATAATGTATGGTTGAACGGTGGGGAGACATGGAACCACAGCAGCTGGAATCTTCTTGTCTAAAAAAAAAGCTTTATCTCTCAAGTGGGCAAGATAGCGTGGTTTGAAACATCTGAATTCAGTTGCTGGGCTGTGTGACAGTTATCAAAGCCAGAAACATCTACATCTCTCGCCTAGACTGGCGGGGTTCATCGCCTTCTACCAACTTTATTTCAAGTCTACGAGTTCAGACGCTACACGGCTTTTCTGCGATCCTCCCTCATTCTATATATCGAAGTCTGGCACTCAGAATAAATCTTCCTGGCGTTTCTCTTACCTATTCTGAACAATTTGCATGGTACCGGAAAATTGGGCATGCTGTAAGTAATTAGAATAACTGGAAAGGCAATGGCTTATCGGACTTCGGTGCATGACCCTTGAACGATTCCTTTTTTTTTTTTTTTTGAGAGGATGTGCTAATATACGTGACCGGGCCCATCGAGCCCTGCTCACTTTTTTAAACAAAGCCGATTTGGCCTCGCGTTCATAAGACTATTTCCATGGGACTATTTATTTATGTTTACGTGTGTGGCCTTTCTCTTTTTTCTTCTTTTTTCATTCCTCCTGCCTTCCTTTCATATATTTCTCCCTTTCCCAAAAGAGCAGACAGGTGTTCAGTCTCTATAAGTGGCAGTTTTTAATCTCGTTGTCTTCGTTTTAATGCGATATCAATAACCCCTTCATGCGCAAATTGTGATGAAGTGTCCGTAAATGTCTGAATTTTGCACTACATTGCAAAACGACCGATATCACGTTCCAAAAAATAAAATTGAGAAATAGGTTGTTTTAGTAAAGCTTCACTCGTTATTCCTAATTTGCGTATATTTATATTCATTATTCTACAGACACTCATGTTTAATTTCTATACATAAATGTAAAAACATATAGCCCAGAATGCATGCGTAGTTTGTTTTTGGCTCTGTTTATTTTGATCAAAACAATTTATTCTTTTTTAAGCATGTCCGGAACACGTTACGTCGAGTGATCCGCCTAACATCGCCATGTTTTCACTAAAATTATCAGCTGCAGGTTTACGCAGCATATTGGGGTTCAATCAATACACGTTCACTATGAAAATGGCTCAATTTATTTTATGCGCAATGTATCTTGTCCTTCGTTTCTCACTGGTCCGTGAACTTGGCAACCGCAAGTTCGGTCTACGTTCGCAGATGTTGCGCCTGAATGGGTATTAAAGCGCTCGTTTCTCGGGAACTCTGGCGACAGCACCATCGCTTGTGAGCGGAAACTCATCTTTTGTGTGACCGTAAAATTGAAGAAGATGCTAATAAAGTAACTAATAAAAACTCACAGCATATTCACGGACTGAATGATGATGTGTGGGGCGAAGCGCCCGTCCGTCCGTTCGTGCATCCATCCATCCGCCCAACCGTGGGTTGATCTATCCGTTCATGCGTCTGTATGTCTGTCTGTATGTATGTCCGTCCGTCTAGTGAACACTCCAAGTACCACCATCTCGCATCTTTCCATCATATATTGGATGGATGGATGGATGGATGGATGCTATGAGCGTCCCCTTTATAACGGGGTGGTGACAAGTATGCCACCAGGCTCGACAAAAAAAAAAAACCTTTTTTCTTTTTTTATGTTGGCCTAATGCCTCTACTTCGATAAATTCTATCTTAATGGAAAAAAGGTAAATTTTTAGCTTAAGTTCTCTGCCATTTACGGCACACTGTCCATATTTTATTTTTCCAATATTTATTTTTGTCCTTTCTCTCTAATTTTCTGCCACCAATACTCTAACCGTCTCTTACTTATTTCAATCGCGGGTGTGTTCAGCTTTCCATTGTTGTCCCTAAAACCCAAGGCTTCCTGTAGGCTCGTGCCCAAACGTACACCTGGGTGGATATCTCCACATTCAATCAGAACATGCTCCGCCGTTTCCTTATCTTTCCCGCAGCATGTGCATTGTTCTTCTTCTTTACTGAATCTTGCTTTATAACTACGCGTTCTAAGGCAACCCGGTCTCGCTTCAAACAGTAAAGCGCTTCCCCTTGAATTATCGTAAAATGCCTCCCTCCTTATTTCATTTTTGCCCTTTCGGTAGTTACTCAAAGCCGGTTTTTTCTCCATAGCTGCCATCCAGTAAATCCTCTCCGCCTCCCTGACTTTTCCCTTAACGCTCTTTGTTGACAAATGGCTTACAATACCAGCCGTATATTTACTAGTGAGTCTTCTAGTTCTTTTTCTCCACTGTGTGTCCACGCTCTTCCTATACAAATAACGGAACACCTTCTCTGCCCATCTACTCTCCTTCATATTTCTTAGCCTTTCTTCGAACCTTATTTTGCTCTGCGCTTCCCTCGCCTCAAAACCTGCCCACCCCATATCGCCCTTTACAGCCTCGTTTCAAAGTGTATATTGATTATATACAAGTACCGCCATCTAGCGGGCATTCAGAGAACTGAACTCCCCTGTGGTACATACCCGAGGGATGTGGTTACTACAAGGGACAATTGGGTGACACCTTAAGGAGCTTCGGCCCTAAAATTCCTGGTCCAACCAAGGGATTGCACCCAGGTCGTTTGCATGGAAAGCGGACGTTCTATCACACAGCCACGCCTCTGCTTCTGAATGCAGTGAGAATACCTTCCTCTACTTAGAAATGCAGTGAAAGTAACTTTACCGCTTTACAAACACACGCGTCCTGTATACACGCATCACAACACAACGTGAAGTATTGCAGCAATAATGCGTGGTACAATCCTACAATGCCATCAGGCGTCAAAACATGTGATTATCATAAGAACTTCGTGGTTTAAAGCCCCGGTCACCCTTTACAAAAGGCACACACGTTACTGCGAGTATTTCCTTAAAAACCACCCAGTGGCTGCATAGCAAGTTCGAAAAAAATTCATGCAGCGAATGTTTGAACGGACTAAGGGCAGGTTAAACGGAAAGCATTTTACTGTAAGCACTTTTGTCATCTATCTATCTATCTATCTATCTATCTATCTATCTATCTATCTATCTATTTGCTAGCCGCCTACATCATGGTGCTGCCGTGATCAAACTCATTATCTTTGGGCACACAAAAAGTAGTGGAGGAGGCTGAGATGCTTTGACAAATACGTCTCGCTGGTTATGACATGAATAATGTCACAATCTTGTAGCGCACCTCGTCAAACACTTTCCGAAAATTAGTGGCACATACCAGGAACAGATATGTGCCACCGCTATGCGGGTATATGTCACAAGTAATAGACATTTCATATGAAACCGGGAACAGTGAAAACACACGTGGGTGATTTTAACGCGTGAGTGTTAAGAAAAACCTGACATCGGCTGCGTTGGCCTGACAAATTCAAACAGCACATGTCAATGTCTCATCAAGAATTGTACCATATCATTCTGCGTGGTAATGAAGTATTATATAACAGAGCCACACCAGGCCTCAGATATATTTTTCAAATAGACTCTAATGCTCGTGTAACGTCATTTGTGGTTGCAGTACTGGCTATGTCATTCCATCAACACAACTTAAGTACTCCTATGATACAGCCGTCATGTCGGGTTAAGGTAATTGTAGTTAGGCGCCATCTACTGAAGTTGATTTGTGTAGCAGTGTTGAAGGCTACCATCCTCGCGTGCACCGGCGCAAACACTAGCGCTTCATATCAGCTTACCACTTCTGGTCCTGCTAATGTTCAGGTTGCTGTTTCCATCGTTACGCAACTGTAAGCAACTACTAATATAAAGCATACATGACTGTTTGATGTATGTGTGTGAGTGGATTTGTCAAACTTCAAAACGTCTCACTTAATAAAAAAAATATAACACGTTCACCTTCCGTCCGCATGTTTCCACCCACATGCTTCCATCTGCATGCACCGATTGCCAAAATACGTAAGATCTGCCTAATTTTTTGTCTGTATATTGTAATTTTGAGTATACCAACCAAATAAATAAACGATATTTTCTAGGTATTCGCCCGAGAAAATTCATTTTGATCACCAGGTTGCAAGTCGAGAAAGACAAATTCATACAGTTCCAATTACTTCCCTAAGTTATTACATTATTGCAAAGCCTGGACAATGTGGCTGGCTGGAAGTTCTGCAAGCGAAAGAATGTTAGAAAGCTCAAAGAAATGTCGATATTATTCCTGCAGTGGTGTACCGTTCAGCAGAATGTACGACTAAGTCTTGTGAAAAACATATATGGGCCTTTAAGGTGCTCAACTTCCTAACCAACATAATATCAGGATCATTATCATAAATATACATATATAAATGTATATTCACCTTCACCTTCTTGTGATCACAATCATTGCGTGTACTGCTCTGCGCTTGTTCGCGGTCAAGCAGTCAGACTTAATAATTGTTGGGGTAGAAGAGAAGCCAAAATACCTTTCTTGCTTTTACTATAAGTGTGAACTTTGGTCTTTATTGTTAGATACATGATCTGCATGTTATTATAACGTTCGGGTTGATTAATATGTTCCTGTTTTTTCTATGTTTATGTCTCGTTAGAACGCAACAAACTTCCGCAGCAAATTATTGATTTTGATGACTCAGAGTGAACTCTGAGTCAACAGAGTTCACTCACTCTAGTACGTCGATAACGCAGTTACCTCTACTGACACTGAAGACATAAATATCGTCGTTGGCACCCAGCGACTAGTTAACGTTGCTAGCGACATTCGGAAGTAAACTTGCTAAGGAAAAACAATATAGCAAACAGACGAGGAAAATATGCACATGAGAGCAGCTTTCCGTGCATGCACATGCAGCGAGAACAATAAGGGCTGAATATAGGTGACAGAACAAAGCAAACCCCGGTGGGTCGTAGATCAAATCGCAGCAACATCATTAAGTTCAAGTCAGATTGCGATGCCGTATACGCAATAGTCGTTAGAATAAAAATAGGTAGTGCACATGTTTGTGCTTGCACTCGAGAATAAATGGTACGGGGCGTACAGGGGGATGGCAGGACGCGGCCCGGCCCGTTAAAGATACCTAAGCATGTACACACTCGGTGGCGTAAACGACGTGAATTTGGCACAGCCCGGCATGAAGGGCAATGATGATTTCCGTTACGGGCCCTTATCTTTCGAACGACACGTGGCACGTCGATTTCGTGAAGGCAACTTCAAAAAATAAACATAAGCTCTCGTTCCCAACGGGTGCTCGGTGAACTTTAAAAGTAATCTCTCTTCATCGTTCTCTCTCTATCTCTCTCTTATATTCTGAACCAGTGTGAACGCGGCCGTCAACGTGGTGTTGTCAGCAACCGCAAGTGTAAAAGGTGCTTGACAACGCTCTGAAAAACAGAACAAAGAAAAAAACGGGTTACTAGAACTCCACGTGCCTTAATGATAACCCCACTGTTTTTGAACCACGCAAAATATTTAGCGGTGGCCACCCTTTGGTCTTCACATTCCGGTTATCTTTCGTTCATTTTGCTTCCGCAATAATGAAGGATTTCTTCCAAGGAGAAAGCAAATTTCGAAGCGCTGTCTCCAATAAGCAAGTCGGAAGAAAAATCAACGTCAGCTCTTTCCTCCCGTGAACAGTAATCCTGTTACAGTGTTTCTCTTTATATAGCTCGCCCCTTCTGTTTCAACTGCCAGATTACTTCTTTATTTGTTCTTCAAAGCGTGTTTTTACAACTCGGGGAACCTAGAAACAAAGCTATGTATTTGACTTCGTACAACCGCGGCCGCCTCGCTTAACGAGCTTCACGATAAATTATAAAACAGCTTTGTCGCTCCGATATGTGTGCATTTGTTTTGAGGTAACGCTATCACAGAAACGTCCGTTCTATTTCTTCCCCGTTTGCTCCAAGTGCTAAATGAAATACTATCTCGTTACTTAGTTATTTATTCGATTGTGGGCATTTTCAGGCCTACACATGAGAAGGCGTACAAAGTAATTAAAACTGCTCATTAGGAACGAGAAAGAAAAGAAGAAAATGTGCAATACAAAGAAACCACAGAAATTCTAACAGCATAAAAAAATAAATGGACACGACAACCGTGTTTCATTTGTGTAAAAACAAAAAAAATATTGTAGCAAATATCGGAAAGATAACGATGTCTGTTTACCAGCTCCCGAGAGTTCGTTCATCGCGCCCAAAGAATGGGCGTTCCCCAAACAGTTTAGTCTTCATCATCACCGCAGCTGCGTAATCAGAAACAATATATCTCGAAGTTAGAAGCGCTTGTCTTAGTACAAGAAACGTACGAGCTAAAAACTAAGTGCTTCTTCGAAAAAAAAAAAGATATGTACTCATTGTGCGGTTTCTCCGAAAAAAATTAGACATGGTAAGCTGTGTAAACTTAGTTGGGAAAGTCAGGATATAGGATGGACTGTGTGTAGGTAAGTAAAAGTGGTGGCGCAAATGTGTCGTATAGTCGTCAAGTGTACAATGCTGTAGGTATTGCACTTTCAGTTCTTAGTATTTTAGGCGTCACTGCCCCACTGTTGAAGGTCACCACCCCATTGTAGAAGATAGCAGAGTGCATTGAATCACATCCTTTATTTTAAATGCGAATAATTTCCTAGCTAACTAAGGTGACTTTGAGCGTATCTATCTATCTATCTATCTATCTATCTATCTATCTATCTATCTATCTATCTATCTATTCATCTAGCCACGTACGCTTAACTGCTCCCGTGGTCACCCCCTTAACTTGGCGTGAACCAAAATTAGCATGAGAGGGTAAGATGGTTTGGCAAATATGACACGCTGGTCAAGACATGAATGTCACAATTCCGTCGCGAACATCGTCAAACACTTCCCTCCTGACATTGCAACATACCCACGAGCGGGTATGTGCCGCTGGTATGCGGGTATGTGCCACAAATTATTGACACTTACTGTCTACCGAGGAACGATGAGAACACACACAAGCAAATTTGACGCGTGAGTGTTAAAAAATACCCGACATCGGTAGCATCGACCTGACGAATGCAAAAAATAAATGTCAGAGTCCCAGCCGGAATCAGACCCAAGAATTCTGCGTGGCAATGAAGCATTTTACCCCAGAGCTACGCCAGGTCGTGGAACTATTTTTCAAATAGACGTTTACCTTCGTGAAACATCAATAGTGGTTGCAGTGCTGCCTATCCAATTTTATAAACATTACATATGCACTCCTTTGATACAGCGGTTACGTCGGGTTAACGCCAATTTTGTTGAGTTATCATGTGCTGGAGTTGATTGATATAGCTGTGTCCAGGGCCAGCATACTCGCCAGCATCAGAGCTTCATATCTGCCTCTGGTGTTGATAATACGCGTGTTTCAGTTACGATCTTTGCGCAAGTAAGAACAACTGGTTTTATGAACATCTGCAACTCTTCAACATACGTCTGTGCGTGCAACATTTGTACATACCTTCAGCATCATTTCATGACATGTCGCTCAAAAAAACGACACCATCACCTTCTCTCCGCATGCTTCGCATAACGTCAATTCTCAGGTACGTGGGATCTGCCGATATTTTTTTTCAGCATAGCAACACAACAAATGCTGCTTTTCTGAGACAAAGCGCGTACGAGTATCTATATTTATGGAATGACCAGCTTCAATAAAAACATGGGTTGGGACTGTGTTATCTACTTTTGTGTCTTTACATCGTTCATACGCTCTTCAAAACTCACACATAGGTGTACTCGTGATATAGCTGTTCGCAGCAGACACGACAATGTGCACGACGATGTTTCTCACTGTCTGAATAAAGGGGGTAACCACATCTGTTTGTGGTGAACCAACAATATACTAAGCTCTGTATTAAACAAGAAACAAATTAAAACTACGTTAGCATGCCGCTAAGTACGTCACTCTTCAAAGTGCCGCATCTCAGAAAGCGTAAGTCTTATAGTGTTTTCAAAATTTAGTACAAGACAAGATACATCTTTCAGCAAGTGACAGTGATTTACAGCGATACGGTGATAACGTAAAGGGTCAAGTGACTCTTCATATTAACACATCGTAAGCTATAAAATATCTTGGTGTAATTATAATCAGCCACAGCATTGTGTTTACAGCAAGACTGGTCAGGGCTGATCTTGATTTGAGAAATGGTACTTGCTCCCAAAACTATACTTAAGGTAGTGGTTGCGATGTTCAGGATAATTACCTTTCTGCTTAGTCGACATGTATGGTAATCAAATTTTACCACAGCCATGACATAAAAAATTAACTATGACAAACATGGATCGAGTAAATAATGAAGCTGCATTCTCTTTCTCTCCCTAAGCTTAGGACAAACAAAGCTGGCCAAAAGCAAAACTGCCATGCCCAAAGACGGTCGTTCTATCTGGTGACCAAAAAAAGGACAACCATCGAAGCTTTCTGCCAAGAGCATAAAGTTGTGCTGGACACGCACTCAAAACATTTTCGAGCCCTGTAGGTGAAGCAGAAATAAAAGCGAAGGAATAAAGAAAATAATGCCTTCATACTTTCGCAGTGGGGAAGTAAGTCGGTCGTGCGTTGCCCCTTTCCCGCCCCCTCCCCCGCAGTCTTAACCGCTTTCCCGTCCCGGATGGTCGCGTTCGCGTGACCAAACTTCGCAATAGCTCTTCCTTACAGCCAGCTCCGCGGGAACAGAGGCTCATATTAGCGTGACAGAAATAGGTGCGGACAGTTGGAGAAAACTCGTGGGCGTAGATAAAAACGCACACACACGCACGCGAGCCAAGTAAGGGGGGGGGGGGGGGGGGAATGGGGACGAGTCGTACTTCTGAAAGGAAGGGGAACTCCTACGAAAAACCTTCACTTCGTCCGTACGTGAAACACGCACGCGCGAATATGATTGCTTCGAGACTCAACAAAGAAAAAAGGATGAATGGCCAAGCTAGAATGGAAGAGGGAGCGAAAGGCTTGACGGGATAACCGTTCCTCTCCCTACTGACCCCTTCTCGTCGCGGCTCGTCCGCGGTCGTCTCCCTAAAGCTCGTTTTCGTGCTACCCAGCGCGTGGCAAAAAGGGGGGGGGGGGGGGGAAGCTGTTTCCCTAATCTGCAAATGAAGGTCCATCTGGACGAATCTCTTCTAGCTTCGCGGGGATTGCCGTCTGTCTCCGTTCCTCCTCAAGCGTCTCCTCCTTAGCCTTCTCCTTCTGGCCGGCTCGCGCCGCCGGGCGACAGAGGGTGGCCGAGTGGATTGAAGTGGATCCGAATGAGATTGGCCCTTGGCACGCACCGCGAGACGCGCACGTTCGTCGTTGGATGGCGGCTCCTTTTCTCCCCGCAATGCGTGCTGCCCGCTTTCACTCCCCTTGTGCCGGTGGCCTGTATTTTCGTGCGTGCGTCTCTTTTGATTTTGTTTCGGAGACGCGACCCGCTCCGACCGGAATACCAATGTGCACTAGCTTTTGAGGCCGGTTCGCTAAAAAAAGCAATTTCACGCAAATTTAGCTCGCACAACGACCAGCTTCTTCCGTTTTCCCAGTCGCGAACAAGCTCTCTTTTTACTTTTGTTTCAAATGTGTGTGTGCGTATGTTTGTGATTTAGTCTTTATACGTTTCATAACGAGAACTCGCAGCTCCCCAAAAGTCTTGCGGGTTACTGAAACAACAAAAATTACGTTCAGCAAATACTTTCATGCACCTGAATTGGTGTCAGTTTCACAAATTGTTAGTGGCTGTCAAAGCTAGTTTGCGTAAACTAAACAATGCAGTTTTCCCCAAATATGCAGCACCAAATTTCCGCCTGATGCTGCCGTTTGACGTAAAGGTGTCCCGAAGTGCTTTCTATAATGCGAAGCGTGGGTGGAAATAGTCGTTTTTAAAAGTTCTTGCTCAAACTTTGTAATTCACCATATATAGCGGCTTGCGAGCATGATGCTGAACTATCAGCGAGCCCGCCTCTAGAGCCTTGCGGCCTTCAGCGTGCCGCAGAAACAATATCAAGATTGAAGAAAGCTGGACCTTCACCATCAAGAGTAGAACACAACAGCGTACTCAGGCCCGGTGTCATCACCATCTGAGTTGCTGGCCTGACTTCTGTTTTCGGTGCTTGCCTCAGCCGTACCGCAAGGAATCGAGCGTCTGCGCGTGCAACATTTCCATTTTGAAATGTCCAAGAATGCATACTGCAAGCACAATTGCTCTGTTATGACCCCATGATTCCTCCTTTCGCTAATTAGCGAAATTCTCACTACGCGTTCGTAAAGTAGTGCACGAACCTATACGCAGCTGCCAATTTTGACGAAGCTGAGGCTGCTGATGACGAATAAATAAATGAGTGCTTTGTAATATATGGGCCCTT